>NC_092388.1:24552440-24855470 GCF_030028105.1 Mobula birostris
TACATCACGAGTAAAACTCTCCTAACCATTAAGCACATCTACTAAACGTTGCTGTAGAAAAGCAGCATCAGTCATCAAAGATCCTCACCACCCAGGCTATGCACTTTCCTCGCTGCTGCAATCAGGTAGAAGGTGCAGATGCCTCAGGAATCACATCATCAAGTTCAGAAACAGTTCCTACCCCTCAACCATCAGGCTCTTGAAACAAAAGATGATAACTACACTCATTTTACTTTGGTGTTCCGACTACAGATGGTCCCACTTTAAGGACTCTTTATCTTTTTATTTCAGGCTCTATTATTCATTGCAACTTATTTATATTTGCATTGGCATAGTTTGTGTTCCTTGATCCTGTTTATAGTTACTATGCTATAAATTTTCTAAGTATGCCTGCATATAAGGATCTCAGGATTCTCAGGGTTGTATGCGGTGATATGTATGTACTCTAATAATTTTTTTTTACTTTGAACTTTGAACTACATTGAAAAATAAAGTGAAATGCATCACTTGCAATTCCAAACAACACACCCAAGGGTTTGATAATAGAAGTAGTTAGTTAGATGTCAGCGTAACTTACCCACATGTGGAAATGGTTGCTATAACTTCAGATGATATTGTTAAGGAACAACATATGTAATGGACGGTAGGATAGATCCTTCATGGGTGGTTGGTTGGGGAGGTATCAGAAGTGGCAGCATTGAAACGGGAAGATAAACCACTGCAAGTGATTACACACAAGTGAGTTGTAAAGAATAGAAACTAGCAAGAAGCAAATCATATCAGTGACAATGCAAGGCAATAATCTGTGCGTGCAGCACCATGGACAGAGAATAATATGGACATCAGCAGCATGCAATTTTGTGTGCAACATTGCTCAGTACTGTTTGGCTCTCATGTCCTATCACTTCCCATCACATTATGCCTCAATTAAAAGGAAAATGGATAATGGAAGTCACTGAGTAGAGTAAATCAGAGTTGCCCTTATATTAAAAATCCCGACACCCTCTCTCAACAGCACAAATTTATTTGCACCATATTGTCTGATCTGTAAATGGAGCTGCAGAAATTATATCCTACTGTGTTCACAGGGGGGAGGAAGGAATTTATATGAAGAAAATCACTGAAAAAGAAATCACTTTATTTATTAATCAGAGAGTAATTTGTGGTCACGATATATTATGAGGAACTGTAATTAGTACCTGCACAAGTCTGTGATGCATGAGAAAAACTAGGATAAGACTGAAGGTTGATGGAAAGGCATGAGGTGGCGAAATGAAGACTTTGATTTTTTTTTTTGTTCAGTCTGCACTAGTGAGTAATTATGTTCAGCAGAACAGATTGTTTTGATGAGGCTCTGTCATAAGCTTGCATCATTTTTGATGAAAATGGACTGCCAATTCTCCTTAACTTTGACAACTCAGATAGCAAAAGCAGAATCAGAAGAAAATGTGCATGGAGTAGGAAAGCGAGAAAGGGGCGCAGGGAGTTAATAAGAGGCAGAAAAAAAATCAGTTGATACGAAAAGTTGCAAAAAAGTTGCCTGGAGTACCTTTCAGAATGTCCAAATTGGTGGCAGTCAAAGAAATGTATTCATTGTTCTATAGCAATAAACATATCAGAAAAAAATGTGTATAGGAAGATCACACAAATGTCAATAAAATTCAGGAGCTGACTCTTTGTGTTTTAGACTTTGGTTCAGGAATACATATTGGTGTTGGCATCAAAAGCAATTCCTGACATGTTTTCTAAATTTCTTCTTGGGATTTTGTACACCCATCTTGCTGGCCAGTGAGTTTCAAGTCTTAGCTGAAAGGCAGTGCAGCGTTCCATTTCTTATTGTGGAACGCTAATAAACATACAAATGCAAGATTTTGAAGTCAGTGAAAACAACAAACTTATATTTTAAAAAGCTTCAAAAGGGTGACCAGCATCAGAATCAGAATTAGGTTTATTAACATTGACATAGTGTGTAATTTGCTTTTCAGTGCAAGACATCAAATTACAAGTTACAAATTAAATAGAAAATGAAAAAGTCTAATAACAAGGTAACATGAAAAACAACAGCTGCTGGTAACTATTTTAGGTGTGGAGAACCTGAGATTCGGAATGGGTCATTGTTATTTTTCAAGGGGGATGGGAAAGTGATGAATTAGTATCGGTTTCCTGTTTCACAGCCTGGCCAGATTTTCTCTTCTCCAGCAATAAGTCTCTGTTTCAGCTCTGCCCCCTATAACACTGGAGAAGGTCCAGAGGAGGTTCACAAGAATAATTGCAGGAATGAACATAGGAGGAGCATTTGATTGCTCTGGGCCTGTATTCACTGGATTTTGAAGAATAAGGTGTGAACTCATTGAAACCTATCAAACATCTGTCTGTCTAGGTATTATATCCGATGCGGACTTTGGTGACCATGGATTTCCGTATAGATCTATCCTTGTTTCTTGGATGACTTCCATTTCCTCGATGTGTAGCCACCTGGCTATGCTTTTGATGTACATAAGTCGAGGTCTTCTTCCAAGTTTGCTCCCCTCAATCTTTCCAAAGAGTATGAGTTTTTCTAGTTCACCTTTCCACATGATGTGTCCTAGGAATCTGAGTTGTCTTTCTCTTATTGTTGGTATGAGTGTTCGAACTGCTTGGGCTCTTCTGAGAACTTCTTCATTTGATGTGTGTGTGGTCCATGATATTTTTAACATTCTCCTGTAGAACCATAATTCAGCTGCTTCTAGTCTCTTTTCCATTGCTGGAGAAATGGTCCAGCATTCAATTCCATAAGTCAATAAGTCAGGATAGAATAAATGTAGCACTGCAGTATTCTGTTTTTAGTGTACGTGCTCATCTTTCTGTTTGTTAATATGGTCTTCATTTTTTGGAAAGCTTCTTTCGCCATTGCTATTCTGTATTTGATATCAAATATAGAAAGGTCTAAATAGAATGGATGTCTTCTACAGTCTAGGACCAGAGGGCATAGACTCAGAATAGCATGATGTCTCTTTAGAACAGAGATTAAGAGGAATTTCTTTAGCTAGTAGACAGATTCTGTGAACAGATGAATCTGGAGGCCAAGTCACTGGGTATATTTAAAGTGGAGTTTGGTAGGTTCTTGGCGAGTAAGTGTGTCATAGGTTCGGGGACAGTCGAGCTGAGAGTTATAAAATATCAAAGTACATTTAATATCAAAGAATGTATAAATTATGCAACCTTGAGATTTGTTTGCTTACAGGTAGTTGCAAAGTAAGGAACCCGAAAGAAACCAATTTAACAAAATAAGACCAACCCCCAGTGCCCACAAAGAAAGAAATAAAACACAAAACAAATCGTATAAGCAAAAGAAGCAAGCAACAGAAACAGCACTCTGGATGAAATTGAGTCCTCAGATCCAAATCACTGGAGCAGCCCGGAGCAGGCCTAAAGCCTTGGTATTCAGTTCATCATATTAGCGAGGCAAATTGCTGCAAATTTCACAGACTCGAAGCACAGCAGCCTAGGGCAGTATCACAGCCTTAGTTTTGCAGAGAAAGAAGCCTCCAGACTATCTAGGCTGGCATTTAAGTTCTCACAAATCTCACAATAGGTCCTCAGCCTGCAAAACACTTTAGGCCTAGATTTCGCTGCCAAAGAATCTGTTCTCAACCACTTTAATTCGGCTCGGCGCATAGAGTGATTCACTCTCATACCCAGGTTAGTTGGACGGGCATCAGAATGCCTCTGTCCAGTCTTCTCCCCTCCAAATTGTTGACTCCAACCAGCACAGCTCAAACTCCAAGTGATTTGATTTTGCTGGTACTCCAAGTACCAGCAGGCATGTCCTGTGATTTCGCTTTGTCCTCACTCGCCTCTTCATTGTTTGCGGTGATATTGAGAAAAAACTGTTACTAATAATGATTTTAATTTGAACTACCGGTAAACTGTTGTACGTCTTAAGCAGCACCATCTTAAACCAGAAATAAATTAGGATAATAAATCAGCCATAATGAAATGATGGAGCAGACTCAGTGGGCCGAATGGCCTAATTCTGCTCCCATGTCTCATGAAACACCTTGCTGCTTGCTTCCAAATGAAGATGAAAGTTTTCCATTATCAATTCTACTAAGGATTTCACTGCCATAAGAAGTTTTCAAGTTTATAAGTGGAGATGTGATAAGAAAGAAGGTTGGTTTGAAAAGCCTTTGATATTTCTCTTGCTGAGTTGTGTTTTATCATGCCATCTGAGAAGAGAGGTGTTGCTGATTTCAGATTGAAAATACTCCAAAACCGTCTCTTCAAGAAGTCGCAGTAAATTTCCAATTCCGTGACTCACCAAAAGTGCTAAAACTGATAAACATAAATAAATGTCACCGCAGTGAGCAGTTGTTGTTTCGAATTGAGTATGGAACTGAAATAAAGAACTTGCATTTATTGGGCAGGCAACAAAATTAAAAGTCTTACAACTTTCAAGATAGGTGAAGCTCCACTAACTCAAAGAGACAGACATTAAAAAAGATCTTGAACATGAGTGTAGCTGTCTCAGGGACATGTTTCATTGAAATGTTTATTTTATATGTTTTTGTCATAAATTCATGATTAATTTATCACCTTAAAATATTTTATGTAAGGTTTATTTAATGCAGAGTGTAACGGGTCACATGACCAGTGTTAACAGGTCACATGACCAGAGTTTACTAAAAGCATGACTGTGGTATTATGGGTCAGAACCAACATGGAAGCAGAGAAAGACACATGGTCTTAAAATAACCTCATTCTGCATGTGGTCCAAGAGGTGCACACGGTGATTGTTTTTTTTTAATTTGTTTTATATAATGTTGTTGAGGTGTCTTTATATGAACAGTGTGATATGTTTTAGTGACTTATTTGATTTCAGCACACTTCTGATGTGCTAATGTGTTTGGGCCTGTGTATTGGCGGACACTAGCTTGAGAGACTTTAAAAGACTGAAGAATGTAAGTTTCAAAGTTTATGTCCTTTATTTTCTTGTAGTTTTCATGGTGTCTACTGAAGAAAGAGAGAGAGAGAAATAAAAATAAATCTTCAAAGACATCTGTATGTTGCATGGGCATTATTTCATTGGACTGGTGCAGTTACAGTGAAAACGTGCAGCCAACGTGGCCGAGAGTTCAAGGTAAGGAGCACTGTGAAGTGAAAAGGTACAGCCAAGTCCGAGAGTTCAAATTAAGAAGCGCCGCGTATCCAGGAAGAAGAGAGGAGGAAGCACGATCGCTGGAGCAGCTGGAGAAGTCGTTGGAGAAAAGGCTTGTCGATTCAAGGGAGAAAATGGGAGTGTTGGCTCCTGACACCGGCAGGTTGAGAATACTGCGATTTCACCAAGAAAGAGCAATGTTTACCAGAGTAGGCTACAGCTTTGCAAATATCATCTCTACAGGCTTCAGATTGCAGTGTCTGTTTGATTCCCTTGCTGTCTTCAGGCAGGAAAGTGCGGCTCTGCAGACAGCATCAGGATTGACTGTGCTACCTTTACTACCTTATGGACATATGTAAAATTTGAGAAATACTTGTTAAAATACTGGTTCATTGATGAGTATAGTAACCGATTTATCATTATAGCTAATTGTTGTTCCTGCTTCACTAGTGGCATCGTTATGAACGTTCTAATGTTGTTTTTGATCTGAGAGTTCAAACGCATAATCAAAAGAGTATTAGGAGGTTTATTGAGTAAACAGTTACCAAATATTTGTACTTGAATTGCACTGACAATTGCATAGTTGCAAAATGTTATATGCATACTCAGCAATAACTTGGTGATAGATACAGTGTTTTTTCTAAAACATGATCAATGCTACTTTAAGGAGAGTAGAACCTCGGAAATTTTCACGGGAAAGAAAGTTAACCCCAAAAATGCTGGAGTTTAAGCAACAAGAGGCTTCTCAGAGGGAGAGTGAATTCATCAAGCTATATGAAAGCTGGGAAGAACAAATTAGAGCTACACGTACCAAACTTAAGGATGAGTGCTCTGACCGAGACATATGTGACATGATGGATGCTGTTGAAGGGCTGGAGATGCAACTGAAAGATGTGTATGAAAATATACGATCCCAATCAGCACCTTCTACTGAGATTAGAAGCAAGGTGGATTCCTGCACAGCAGTAACAGCAGATTTGATGGGGCTAATAGACGTACGTATGAGTGAAGTGGGGCAAGAGGATTTTGATGCTAAGGCAGAAAATGCAAGGCTTTGTATGGTGCTCGACAAAGAGTATGCCCAGTCGATATTTGGGACTACAATCTCCAAATCCACTGTTCATAGCCACCACTCAAGCTGTTTATCAGAACAGCAAAGCATCAAAGCAAAAAAGAGCAGAATGTGCTGCACAGTTTGCTGCAAAGCAGGTGGAAATGAAGATAGAGGAGGCTATCGCTGTACAAAGGCAGGAACTGAAAAGACCGCAGAATCAGAGAGATCTTGAATTAATAGCCGCAAAGCTTAAGGCTTACTCTGAAGCTGACTCAGGTGAGGCCTTGGAGGAAAGTAGAACAGCAAGCAGAGAGCTGGCTAATTGTCTTCCAATACCTTATAAAGAAATTAAAGGGGGGCAAACATGTAAGAACAATAACAATGAAGCATCATTAGTACAAGCCCTGCATGACACAATGGTGCTCACCAGACTTCCTACGCCCGAGCTCTCGGTCTTCTCAAGGGACCCACTTAGGTTCTTAGAGTGGAACACAAGTTTTAAGGCATTGATAGAACGGCAATGCACAAATCCAGCTGACAAGCTGTTCTACCTACAGTGGTGAGGCATGATCTGTATTGGAAGGAAGCTTCTACAGAAAGGATGATGAAGCTGACGACCAGGCAATGGAGGCTCTGACTGCTCGGTATGGCCACCTCTTTGTAACCCAGCGCGCATTTAGAGAAAAACTGAATAACTGGTGAAAGGTTGGCTCAAGGGAGTCAGTTAAACTGAGACAATTCAGTGATTTTCCGACAGCCTGTCGCAATGCCAAACCACATATCAAAGGGCTTCAGGTGTTAAATGACTGTGAAGAGTATCAAAGGATACTCCAAAAACTCCCTGACTGGGTGACCCCTGGCTGGAATCATCATGTAACAAAGCAGTTGCGACAAACGGGGGAGTTCCCTGATTTCAAGGAGTTTGCTGATTTTGTGGCACAAGAAGCAGAAATCGCATGCAATCCTGTAACATCCTTTCATGTCTTGAAGCCGACTGAAGAAAAGCCATCTAGAGACATGAAGCGCACAAGGGCTAACATGTTCATCACAAATGTGAAAGCATCGAATAAATCAAGCACAGTGGTGGAAACGTAGAGTGCCGTGGATTCAAAACGGATCCAAGAAGGTAAACACGAAGGTCATCTTCAAACCCAGTCACATGCGTGTGCTGTGGAGAAGGCCACTCCATCCACAAATGCCAGAAGCTCACCAATAAGCCCGTGAAGGACGAGAAGGTTCATATTGGACAATAACCTGTGCTTTGGCTGTCTTAGGAAAGGACATAATTCAAAGGATTGTAAGAGCAAAGCTACTTGTGGCATATGTAAGAAACCTCATCCAACACCACTTCATGAAGACTGTCCTTCTGTAGCAGATGCATCTTCTCATGTTATGCAAGCGGAAGAAAACACATCTTCCCTTTCTTGCTGCATAGACAGGCGATGGTGGGAACACATCCATGATGGTGCCTATATGGATTTCTTCATTCACCACCCCTAAAACAGAGACCTTAGTGTATGCCCTACTGGATACACAGAGTAACAACACTTTTGTAGACCAAGAGGTATGTGAGAAGGTGGGGGCAGGATTAGAGCCAGTCAACTTAAAGCTTACTACTATGATGTGAAAAGATTCCATTGTTCAGAGTGGAAGAGTTAGTGGGCTTAGAGTTAGAGGGTTTTCCTCGCAAAGTTTTATCAACTTGCAACCTGCCTGTACCAGAGATTTCACCCCACTCTAACTTTCCCACATTCCTACCCCTGAAACGGCCAAGAGGTGGAAACATCTGAATGGAATAGCACAAGAAATACCAGAGCTGATGGATTGCGAGGTCGGACTCCTGTTAGGCTACAACTGCGTGAGAGCGTTGGCACCACGACGTGTCATCACAGGAGGTGATGATGAGCCGTATGCCATCAAGACTGACCTGGGTTGGAGCATTGTCGGCAGCTCACCACGGGTCGCAAAGTGACAGGCCTGTGCCATCATGTACCTGTCAAGGAATTTCTACCATTGACACCAGCCACTGTCATTAGAGCCCTTAAATCAGACTTCAGAGATAGAAACCCTGGGGAAAAGAGTATATCACAAGTTGACCACAAGTCCCAGGTCAATGAGCCACAGTCTTCGGAAGTACAATCCCTGGAGAACACGCTTACAGTCGAGAAAGGAGAGGGTTACAACTTGGGGCAAGTAAAACACTCACTGCCTAAAAAGCTTCAACAGTTAGAGTTTTGTCTCCATGTGGAGACTTGTGAAAAAGGTGAAGTAATTACACAGCTTGAGCAGGAAACAAAAGCTTGCCAGCAAGAGACTTTAAACTTGAATGAAAAAGTCAAAATTTTAGAGGATGACAAATCTCTCCTCCAGGAAGAACTTGAAAATGTCCAGGAAATGTCAGACAAAGTCAAGAATGAGAGAGAGTACCTGGAGGCAGAATTACTGAAAAATGTTGACAAGATTGATCAATTCACTGAAGCACTAAAAACACTTCATATGCAGAATAATTCACTTGTCAATGAATTAGATTGCTTCAGAGAAGAGAAACGTCATTTGATCAAAGAAAGAGAAGCCCAGGAAACAAAGGTGGTAAAAGAGGACAATTTTTTGGAGAGACTTAAACAATTCTCAAAATGGCATACAGTATTGAATGTGGTTGCCCGGATCCAGCAACTAGCAAAGAGAGCTAAAACAGCAAAACCCAGAAATGTCGAAGACAGAAGAAAGGCCAGTCTTGTGCTTGTAAAATTGGCAAAAAGAGATGCCTTCAAAGAGGAAATGCGAATACTGAGTCATGGCAAACTGCCACACAACCATCTGTTGTTCCAGCTTGTCCCAGTATTGCAAGATGGTGTTCTCAGGGTGGGAGGGTGATTAAAGAAGGCTTCTTTACCTCTCGACTTGAAGCATCCAGTAATCCTACCAAGAGATGATGTGGTCACACGTCTGATCCTAGATTACTACCATGGAAAAACTCAGCACAAGGCAGAGGACAAACCCTTAATGAACTGAGAGGAAATGGTTACTGGGTTGTTTGTGGCAGCAAAGTTGCGGCGAACTACATCAAATAATGTGTTACGTGCAGGAAAGATCGCAGGCCAACAGAAACACAAAAGATGGCGGATCTTCCTGCTAACCGTGTTGATCCCTCGCCACCATTCTCATACTGTGGGATGGATTGTTTTGGACCATTTCACACTAAGCAAGCTCGTAAAGAGTACAAGAGGTATGGTGTCATATTTACCTGTCTGTCCTCGAGGGCAATTCACGTAGAAATTTTGGAAGATTTAACAACTGATGCCTTCATAAATGCTTTAGGGTGTTTTATAGCTATCTGTGGAGCTGTAAGACAAATCAGATCGGATCAAGGGATAAACTTTGGGGCGAGAAATGAACTGACAAAAGCCTTAAAGGAAGTGGATAAAGTCAGATTAACGGCTTACCTGGCCGAAAAACAATGTGACTTCACCATGATTGTACTTGACGCCAGTCACATGGGAGATGTTTGGGAATGGCAGATCAGGACAGTTAGGAGCATCCTAAGCTCAGTCCTCTTACAGAGCATTGGAATATTAGATGATGCTTCTTTGAGAACCTTTTTCTATGAGGCCATGTCAATTATAAACAGCCACCCACTCACCACTGACAGCATCAATGGATCCCAAAGGCCTAGAGCCACTTACACCAAACTATTTACTTACCATGAAAACCTCTGACCCACTACCTCCACCAGGAAAATTTATGACAGAAGATCTGTATGCCAGGAAAAGGTGGTGCAGAGTGCGATATCTGGAGTAGATGGAAGAAGGAATATCTAGCAAACATCACCTTCAGACAATGCTGGCACTCTTAAGATGAAGATCGGAGATATTGTCATCGTAAAAGAGGAAGGGATTCCTCGTAGTGATGGTGACTTGGAAGAGTGCTTGATGTTTGTGAAGATGAAGATGGACTGGGGTGAAGAGCCACAATACAATTAGGAAATAAAAAGCTAGGAAAAGAGGGTCAATGACTCATTAATCCATCCATTCTTGAACGTCCTATTCATAAATTAGTTGTCCTTGTAGAGAACAACTAAGATGTGTTCCAATGGAACTAATTTCTAAGCACACCTGTGTGGAGAGTTTAAAGTATCCATCTTGACCTTAGAGTTCATTACAAATACCAATTATTTGGTTCTGGAAATTACTAGATTTATTCAAATATTTGTATAAAGGTTATTGTAAATCATAGTAATTTGGTGGGAGTGTAACTCTCTCAGGGACATGTTTCATTGATATGTTTATTTTATGTTTTTGTCATAAATTCATGATTAATTTATCACCTTAAAATATTTTATGTAAGGTTTATTTAATGCAGTGTGTAATGGGTCACATGAATAGAGTTTAATGGGTCACATGATCAGAGTTAACAGGTCACATGACCAGAGTTTGATAAAAGCATGACTGTGGTATTATGGGTCAGAACTAACACAGAAGCAGAGAAAGACGTGGCCCTAAAATAACCTCATTACGCATGTGGTCCAAGAAGCGTGCATGGTAATTGTTTTTCTTAATTTGTATTATATAATGTTGTTGAGGTGTCCTTATATGAACAGTGATACGTTTTAGTGATTTATTTGATTTCAGCACACTTCTGATGTGCTAACGTGTTTGGGCCTGTTCATCGGCGGACACTAGCTTGAAAGACTTTAAAAGACTGAGGGATGTATGTTTCAAACTTTGTCCTTTATTTTCTTGTAGTTTTCACAGTGTCTACTGAAGAAAGAAAGAGAAATAAAAATAAATCTTCAAGGACATCTGTATGTTGCGTGGGCATTATTTCATTGGACCAGTGTAGTTACAATGAGAAAGTCTGCAGATGCAGGAAATCCAAAATAACACATATAAAATGCTGGAGGAAGTCAGCAGGTTAGTCAGCAGCTATGGAAAAGAGAAAACGGTGGACATTTTGGGCTGAGACGCTTCTTCAGGACTGAAATAGAAGGGGGGTGTTGCCAGTATAAAATGTTGGGGGGAGGCTCGCTAAAAGGTGATAGGTGAAGAGAAGTAGGTTGGAAGGGTAAATGGCTGGAGAGGAAGAAATCTGATCAGAGAGGTGAATGGACCAGAGGGGAAAGGGAAGAACGAGGGGCACTAGGGGGTGGTGAGAAAAAGGCCAAAGTGGAGATTAGAAGAACAGGGGAGGGAAAAAATATTGTAACAAGAAATCAATATTCATGCCATCAGGTTGGAGGTAACCCAGATGGAATATAAGGTGCTGCTCCACCACCCTGAGGGTGGCCTCATTTTGGCACAGGAGGAGGCTATGGGCCAACATGTTAGAATGGGAATCAGAATTGAAATGTTTTGCCACTGAGAAGTTCAGCTTTTGGCGAATGGAGCAGAGGTGTTTGACGAAGCATTCTCCCAATTTACAGTGCATCTCACCAACTTAGAAGGCCGTCTCAGGAGCACTGGACACAATAGGTGACCCCAGTGGGTTCAATGGTGAAGTACTCAGCTGGAAGTACTGTTTGAGGCCCTGAATGGAGGTGAGGAAGGAAGTGAATGAACAAATGTAGCTGTTAATCTGGGAGGGAAATAAATGGGGAGGGATGAATGGGCAAAAGAATTGTGGAGGGTGTGATCCCTGTGGAAAGCAGAGAGGTCAGGAAGGTAAAGAAATGTTTAGTGGTAACATCCCTTTGGAGATGGCGGAAGTTGCGGAAGATGATGTTACATGAGGAGGCTCATGGGATGGTAGGTAAGGACAAGAGGAACTCTATCATTGTTAAGGCGGCAGGAAGACGGGGTGAGTGTAGGTGTTCCGAAAATGGAGGAGATGCGGGGAGGGCAGCATCAAAAGTAGAGGAAAGAAACCCCTATTCTTTGAAAAAGGAAGGCATCTCTCTTGCCCTGGAAAGGAAGTCCCTATCTTGGGAACAGGTGCGGTGGAGGTGAAGGAATGGCATTTTAGCAGGAGATAGAGTAGGAAGAGGTATTGTCATGATAACATTGGGAATTGGTGGGTTTATAAAAGATGTACATTGACAATTTACCTCCAGGGATGGAGACAGAGAGATCAAGAAAGAGGGGGAAGGTGTCAGAAATGGACCAAGTGAAATTAAGGGCAGGTGGACATTAGAGGCAAAGTTGACAAAATTGACGAGCTCAACATGGGTGCATGAAGCATCACCAATGCAGTCATCAGTGTGTCAGAGTAAGAGTTGGGGCAGACTTTGAGCATAGACTCTTCTACATAGCTATCAAGGAGGCAGGCACAGCTGGGGCCTATGGCTACCCCTTGAGTCTGGAAAAAGTGGGAAGAACTGAAGGAAAAATTGTTGAAAGTGAGGACCAGTTCTGCCAGATAGAGTAGGGTGATGCTGGAGCAGAATTTGTTGGTCCTTTTGTTAAGAAAGAAGTGGAGAGCTTTGAGGCCTTCTTGATGGGAGATGGAATAGAGACTGAACATTCACGGCAAAAATGAGGCAACCAGGGAATTGACAGGTTAAAAGAATTTAAATGGGTCTGTTGACAAATTATTGAAGTTTTAGCAATATACCTTGTTATGTTTGTTCTTAATAATGTCAAACTTACCATGAGTTTACAAACGGAACATTTTATTATAGAACTGCTCCTCAACTGTGTGCCTGTGTAACTAGTTCACTATTGTGGCTTTGGGTTCCGGGTGAACCCCTTGCATTGCCCACTGGGAATCGAAGTCCTTTATTATGCACACATAATAACACATTTTCTCCCCTGAAAGGAAAAGAAATATAATACTATATCCTCAAATCTGCAAGCCAAAATAATTCTTCCCAACAAAGATATTTACATTCTGTAGGTGGTCTCCTTTCTTTCCTTTTTCATATTTTGAAATGCTTAACATTTCAACTTCAATTATGATGTGTTGGAGCATGTTGTTGTAAATCCATGTAGTTCCTTATCAGAATCAGGTTTATTATCACTGGCATGTGTCGTGAAATTTGTTAATTTAGCAGCAGCAGTTCAATGCAATACATAATGTAGAAGAAAAAAAATAAATCAATCAATTACAGTATTGAATAGATTTTAAATCGTGCGAAAGAGAACTAATGTATACTTAAGAAGTGAGGTAGTGTTCGCGGGTTCAACGTCCATTTAGGAATCAGATGGCAGAGGGGAAAAAGCTGTTCTTGACTCACTGAGTGTGTGCCTTCAGGCTTCTGTACCTCCTACCTGATGGTAACAATGAGATAAAGGCATGCCCTGAGTGCTGGAGGTCCTTTATAATGGACGTCGCCTTTCTGAGTCACCACTGCTTGAAGATGCCCTGGGTACTTAGTAGGCTAGTACTCTAGATGGAGCTGACTACATTTGAAACCCTCTGCAGCTTCTTTGGGTCCTGTGCAGTAGCACCCCCAACCCCATACCAGACAGATGCAGCTGTCAGGATGCTCTCCATGGTACAGTAGTCCCTCTTCCACATATCCTTGCCAGAGCTTTGATCTAGAAATTTTTTCGCAGTTTTGAAGTTATACTGTTTCTGTTTTCCTTTCCCTTTTATTTTGGCTAATTTGATCTTGTGTGCTCCTTTAAGTATCAGTAAGTTTTCATTCATTGGAAGTTTAGTACTTATGTGTTGACCCATCAGTATTTGGGCTGGTAAAAGGCTACTCTGCAGTGGTGCTCTTCTGTAAATCATTAGACTTCTGTGGAAATCCTCTCAGCCATCTTACACTTTCTTCATCGGGCCCTTCACTACCTTGAATGAACTCTCTGCTAGGTTATTAGATTTTGGGTGATGTGGGTTACATGTCAAAACCCCCAAACATTGGCAAAGGATTCAAATTCACAGCTTGAAAATTGTGGGCCACTGTCTGATACCACTTTACATGGAACTCCATGCCTCGCATATTCAGTTTTCTGGAAGGTGATGACCGCTTTGCTGGATGTTGATTGCTGTGTTGCAGTCGCTGGGTAATTGGAAAACTAGTCTGTTACAACAATGTGACTCTTCCCATTGCAGTCAAACAAATCCACTCCAACTTTGAAGTATGGCCTGCCTGGTACAGAATGTGTTGTAAGCAGTTCTGTTTGCTGCTTTGGTCTGTAGGTAAGCATATTTCACATGAAGCAATGGTCTGGCTACTGTCTTGGTTCATTCTTGGCCAGTACATCATTTCACAAGCTCAATGTTCACTCAGCAAGATGGTCTTTGTGGTTTTTCTGGAGCATTTCCTTGTATATTGACACCAGAATCACAAACTTGTTTCCTTTGAAGATCAATTTTTCACAATTGACAGTTCAGCTCTGCATGCCTAATAATTCCAAATACCCATTGGACTGTCATTCTGAGCTGCTGGCCACCCTTTCCATATTGTATCTTTGATTTCTTTCTTTCTTTATTTCTTCTGAGCCTGCTGCTTTCTTAATCTGCTCTGTTCTATCACAAGATACTGGAAAGCAGGTGACAATCATGTCAACATATCTACCATAAACGCTGCCTGGGCAGAGTGAAAAGCATTATCAAGGATGCTTCTCACCCTAACCATGGACTTTTTACTCTCCTTCCATCCAGTAGGCACTACAGGAGCCTCCACTCCCACACCAGCAGGCTCAGGAAGAGCTTCTTCCCTGAGGCTGTGACTCTGCTGAACCTCTCATCACAGCGCTAAGCAGCATTGCACCCATATTGGACTGTCTCAGTACTTTTATATTTCTATGCTGTAGCACTTACTTTTTATTCGCAGTTATTTTGTAAATAATACTAATCTTTTGCACTTCTGGTCAGATGCTAATTGCATTTCATTGGCTTTGTATCTGTACTCGGCACAATGACAATAAAGTTGCATCTAATCTAATCTAACATATGCCTGGATATCTGCATTAACCTCATGGTCACTTTTTTCTTTCTTGTCGACTGCTCGAGATGGTGTATCAGCAGCAAACATAAAGCGCACCTTTCCGGATCTTAAAACTTCAGCACGACTCTTCAGTTATGACTTTTTTCAGGATCTGGAAACACTTTTCTGGCTCGTGCAACCAAATCCACTTATATTGTTGCTCAAGGAGTGACCTAAGTGGTGTTGACACAATTGACACAAGTGAATTTAGCCAGATAAGTCACCAGCTCCAAGAAACATCTTTTTTGTTTTGAGGACTCTCCATGTTTTCAACGGCTGCAGTCTTTCTTGGGTCAGGCTTCACTCCCTCTTCAGATATGACATTTCCTATGAAGATCAGTGTCTTAACACCTGACTCTAATTTCTCTTTATTTCATGTCACGTCAAGCACTTGCCCCAG
This sequence comes from Mobula birostris, assembly GCF_030028105.1. NCBI lineage: Eukaryota > Metazoa > Chordata > Chondrichthyes > Myliobatiformes > Myliobatidae > Mobula > Mobula birostris. The sequence goes on from NC_092388.1 coordinate 24,567,901, forward strand.
TTGTTAATCCTTGGTGGACCTCCAGACAATGATGTCATCCATCATGGTCCCAAATCCAGGGAGCCCTCAAATGTCATGTGGATGGTTTTATGGTAGAATTCTGATGAAGGCGGAGTCCCATATGATAGCCAAAGAAAGTGATATCTTCCCTGTGGTGTGTTGAAACTTGCTTCATCTACCAAAACCCAGATGATGCGTCGAGCTTGCTAAACCACTTGGCCCATGCAAACCAGGAGATTATCTCCACCATGTTGGCAATTTAAAATGTTCTCTCGTGACGGTGTTACTGAGGTCTCTTGGGTCTAGACATAATGCTCCATTTTTTTGTTTGAACAATGGCCAGTGATCTTACCCAGTCTGTCAGTTCTTCAGTTTTCTCTATGACGTTTATCCATACCATGTATGCTAATTCTTGTTTACGTTTACTGCTCAGGTTGACAGTGTTGGTAAGAAAATGTATGGTCTGTTGGCTTTCATCAACCATGAGACTGAGTTTAAGAACTAGGAGGTAATGTTACAGCTATATAAGACCTTAGTTAGGCCCCACTTGGAGTACTGTGTTCAGTTCTGGTCACCTCACTACAGGAAGGATGGGATAATATAGAGAGTATAGAGGAGATTTACAAGAATTTTGCCTGGATTGGAGAGCAACTTTTGAGATTAATTTGAGTGAACTTGACCTTTTCTCCTTGGTGCGATGTAGGATGAGAGGTGATCTGATAGAGGTGTATAAGATGAGAGGCATTGATTGTGTAGATAGTCAGAGGCTTTTTCCCAGGGCTGAAATGGCTAACATGAGGGGCATAGTTTTAAGGTGCTTGACAGTAGGTACAAGGGGGATGTCAGAGGTAAACTTTTCAAACCGAGTGTGGTGGGCACTTGGAATGCACTGCCAGTGAATGTGGTTGAGGCAGATATAGTAGGGTTTTTTTTATCAGTCTCTTAGATAGGTACATGGAGCTTAGAAAAATAGAGGGCTACGCGGTAAGGAAATTCTAGGCATCTTCTAGAGTAGGTTACATGGTCAGAACCACATTGTGGGCTGTAGGTCCTGTAATGTGTTTTAGATTTTTTATGTTATATGCTCTATGTTTGTCCCTAGGTGGAAACAAAACTTCTCTGCGTGCATGGACAACAGGAGTCACTGTCCAATCTATATGAATTTTCTGTACACTATGTAAGCACCTGAGCCCCTCAAAGACATCTGTGCACTCTCCCATGAGTGTTGTGTGGTCATCGTTGAACTGTGAAGCCATTATGAAAACTCCTTTCACCAGGTTGAGCTTTTCACATGCACATAGACCTATATTGGTTGTGCTCTCTTTTCTACAATCAAGCCCCTTGTGCTTGAAGGTCACTATACAGCTTCCTTTGACTGGAACTTTCTCGTCAGTGTAGCCTACCACTTTTAATTTCACTGGCAAATCTTGCTCTTTATTGCAAGAGTCTTGTAATCATCTATAGATAACAGATTCACCTGGGCTCTGGTGATAAGTTTGATTGGAATTACTGTCTTATTCACAATCAGTAATAACAATCCATTCTGTTTACCAGCACCAGCAGTACGTAGAGACTCCACAACAAATTCCCCCATTTCCTCCTCAACCATGTGAACCTTCCTCTGGTAGCCCCAGCTTTGTAGTACTTTGCAAAGTGATTCTTCTTCTCACAATCATTGCAGGACTTCCCATAAACAGGGCCTGTCACAGGACTTACTTGGTGTTTGAACCTCAGCTGAGTATTGGTCAAAGCTAACACTTTGTTTCTGGTCATAGAGAAAAAGAAAATTCTCAAGTGCAATGTTTTTACTTGGGGCAAAGTACTCCTCAAATTCTGTCAGAGTGTCCAATGTAAAAGGTGTCTCATAGATTAGAAAGCTGTTATAGACGTCCAAAGCATTTTTGCCAATTACATGCAGAAAAATAGACACTTTAAATTTTTCATCAGTCCCTCCCACTCCACTAGCAGCTAAATATATATTGAATTGCTGCTTAAAGTGTTTCCAGTTATCAGTTAGATTTCTGGTAAGCTGCATAGTGCGTGAGGGCATAATTTATCCACGATGGGAACTCCTGGCTTCTCACCTGAATCGATCTTGGTGAATATAGTGACAGCTGAAATTTGGGAACAACGTGCTCTCTGCCTCACTGGCCAGCTTCACTCCATCACTTGCTGCTAGTACCTTTCATACTCACACAGTTCTTTCTCAGTCACACGCGCCATTTACTTATTGTCCGTGTTTAACCTCATTCTGTATTCTGACTCCATGTTATGTTTGTTCTCAATAAAGGTAAACTTGGCATGGGTTTACATTAGAACATTTTATTACTGAATTGCTCATCAACCCTGGACCTGTGGAACCAGGTCACCATTGTAGCTTCCGTTCTGGGTGAACCCCTTGCATTTTTTCACTGGGAACTGAAGTTCTTTATTATTCACGTATAATAACACATTCCTTAGATTAACAGCAGATAAAATATATTTCCAGGCAAAGGTGTGGTTGTTTGCCTGCTGCAATAATTTGGCTCTCTATTTCTAATAATAACTCTTCTAATTGTTGTTATCTGACCTGATCCTCCTATTGGAATTGTTACTATTGTTTTTGGGCTGTTTCAGTTTGCAAAATCACTTTTGTAAGGAGAAGTTTTGGAGAAACTTTAAAATATCGGCCTTGCCAATTCAATCTGCTTTTGCTGAAAGATGGCTAACAGCCAACGAGTAATTTGATGGGGACCTGCACACATTTGAGTCACTGTCATTCAGTTCAAACTGGATTGTTTATTTTAAAGCTGCATGTGAAACCCTCAGTGATCAATGGATGAATCTTCCCTACTGCGTGTCAGCTCTATCTCTCCAGTTACAGTGAGATCTAACCAGTCTATCGTCGAAGAATCATTGGGAGCTACTCTCAAAGAGACACATTTTTCTGAGGGGAAAAGGAAAATGGTAAAAATCCTGATTTAATTTAATTTAGTGACACTCTTACAACCTTATATGTGAACTCATGCAGCCCAAGTTCCAACTTGTGATAAACCCCATTCAAATATTGTCCTTGCAATCGCTTACTTAATATTGATTTGTGGACAAGCTATACCTTCATGTCCAAAAGCTGATACTTATTTTCATACCTATTTATGGTGTACATCTCTAGTTTTCTTTACTTATTTAAGAAGGATATTATGATTACTTTTTTGAAGTTTTTTTTGTCACCCCATCTTTGATAGTGGTCCTGTAAATCAGCTTATCTAAGGATTACCACAATATATGCATTTTATTTTAATGGACATTGCTAAAATGCCAGTATGGTAAACACCAAAGGCCAACAAGATTCCATTCCACTCACAACAACTGGGAATACCATTTCTGATGCAGGCGATCATGATGGGGTGTTAGGTCATATTTATTGGGTGCTCTCACACCCATTTTCAACCTGAAGTTCAAGTCCATTTCACATTTGTTCTTCGACTGCAGGAATATTCAAAGAAAAGTGAATAGGATGCCACAGTCCGCTTCTTTTTACTGATGTTTCATCAAACTGATGCTATAGAAAATAGAAACTGAATGACAGATAATGGAATAGGTTTAGAGGAAATGAAAATCTATATGGAAACAGCAAGGGAAAAGAAATACACAGACCAAAGAAAGGCAGTAATTAACAAGTAAGGCAGTAAATATTGAATCATTGCGTCCTCCTATAATTTGCCATATTTTATTATTTTTAGATTGCTGCACCTTTTCATCTGTAATACATTTATTTATTTTGTTTCTGTCTGTTTCATTCCTTGTCTATTTTTTATAACTTTCCTGGAGTATATGTACTTCTAAGTACAGTCAGCCTTTTTATTCTCTCATGCTTACCAACTGCCTCATTTATTCCTTATCTCAAAGTTGCTGAAATAGCATGACGGATGACTGGGGAAATGCAATTAATTAATGTGCTGTCCCAGCCAGGCAATTAGTGAGCCCCTTGAGTGATACTCCATCTGGACAATGCAGTGTATGAAAGAACGAGACGGAGAGCAGTGGTTTGTTTGTGACCAAACTGTTCATAGTGTTATTCAATATGCTTGCTAATGGGTGATTTACCCAATTCTGCATCCCTCAGGAGACTTACTGATGGTCTGCCTTGCCCAAAAGAAATGTCAGTCAGAAAGTCTACCGATGACCCAGGTTGATAATAGGGCAAGCCAAATGTCAAATTAACTGATACACAGGGGAAAGGGACTGTAAAATTTACCTGAGCCAGTGACAGCCATAGGTTGTGTTATTTTCATCTTGCTTTATTCCCTTGCAGTTAATGCTTTGATTATAAAGCTTATGGTAGATGTAAACATATTGAGTAATTGAGCAGGTCTGAGAAAGACAAAATGCAGATTTAAGGGCTCAGTTACTATTTTTATTTCATTCTTTACGCTCAACGGATAAAATGTAGCGTCAAAAAACATGACAGCACAGAAATAGGCCCTTTGACCCATCTAGTCCATGCCGAACTATTAATCTGATTAGTCCAGTTGCGCCTTACCTGGACCTTCATACCCCTCCCAACCATGTACCTATTCAAATTTCTCTTAAGTATTGAAATCAAACCCGCATCCACCCCTTCCACCCGCAGCCCGTTCCACACTCTCACCACCCTCTGAGTGAAGGGGTTCCTCCTCATGTTCCGCTTAAACATATCACCTTTCACCCTTACTCCATGACCTCTGGTCTCAGCGAATCTTGGTGGGAAAAAAAGCTTGCTTGCATTTACTCTATTTATACCCCACATAATTTTGTATCCTTTACTTCTGTCAAATGTCCCCTCATTCTCCTATGCTCCAGGGGAAAAAAAAACAAGTCCTAACCTATTCAGGACAAGATAGGACAAAGTCATCATGGTTTCCTTAAGGGAAAATCTTGCCTGATGAACCGGTTGGAATTTTTTGAGAGGATTACAAGTAGGATAGATAAAGGGGATGCAGTGGATGTTCGATATTTGGACTTTCAAAGGCCTTTGACAAGGTGCCACACATGAGGCTGTTTACCAAGTTAAGAGCCCATGGTATTGCAAGAAAATTACTGGCACGGTTAGAGAATTGGCTGATTGGTAGGAAGCAGCAAGTGGGAGTAAAATAATTCTTTTCTGGTTGGCTGCCTGTGACTAGTGATGTTCCGCAGGGGTCGGTGTTGGGACCGCTTCTGGGTCTGTACTCACTGGAATTTAGAAGGATGAGGGGAGATCCCAGTAAAACCTTTTGAACGTTGAAAGGCTCAGACAGAGTAGATGTTGAAAGGATGTTTTCCATGGTGGGGGAGTCTAGGACAAGGGAGCACAGGTTCAGGATTGAAGGGTATCCATTTAAAACAGAGATGCAGAGAAATTTCTTTAGCCGGATGGTGGCGAATTTATGGTATTTATTGCCACAGGCAGCCGTGGAGGCTATGTCTTTGGGTGTATTTAAAGCAGAGCTTGATGGGTTCTTGATTGGACACGGCTTCAAAGGTTACAGGGAGAACGTCATGGAGTGGGGATGTAGATTATTCATGATCAAATGGTGGAGCAGACTTGATGGGCCAAATAGCCTCATTCTGCTTCCATGTCTTATGGTCTTATGTTCAATCTTTCCATTTTACTCAGGTCCTGAAGTACCGGCAATATCCTTGTACATTTGCTTTCAATCCTATTGCTAGCTTTCCTGTGTGTAGGTGACCAGACTGCACACATACTCCAAATACTCCTCACCAATACACAACTTCAACATAACATCCCACCTCCTCTACTCAGTACTTTGAAAAATTAAGGCCAAGAGGCCAAAAGTTCTCTTTATGATCCTATAGAATTTACCTGTAATTATGCTGTGACATGGTATTGTGATGGTTCCAGTAGATGAGTATTGAGAAAGATCACCAGAGCCTAAACTCCCATACATCTGCAGGACTGAGCCAGTGCGTGCATTAAAACATCTCCCCAAAGGAAAGGTGAAAAAGTAGAAATAAAAGAATTGGCATCACAAGTCAAACTAGGCACACTTCTGGCAGTGGAACTACTCAGCAGACCAGACAGCATTTGCATTGAGAGAAACAGACATTGTACTTCAAGCCGGTAACTACCCATCAAAAGTGGAGATATGAAAAGCTTTAAAGATGCATCTTTGTGTAAGAGTTTAGCGATAAAAGGATTTTATCTACAAAATAAATAATGGAAAATACAATGTATGCATTGTTAGGTGGTCAAAGCTTCATATTAGCATGCATTGTATCAACAGAACCAAAAGCTTGCTTGCATTTACCCCATCTATACCTTCACTATTTTGTTTACCTCTATCAAGTCTCCCCTCAATCTTATATGCTCTAAACTATTCAACCTTTCTCTATAACTCAGGTCCTCAAGTTCTGGCAACATCCTAGAAAATCTTCTCTGCTCTATTTCAATCTTATTTACAGTACATCTTTCCTATAGATAGGTGACCAAAGCTGCACACAATTCTCCAAATTAGCCCTCACCAATGTCTTATACAACTTCAACATAACATCTCGACTCCTGAACTCAGTACTTTGATTTATGAAGACCAATGTGCCAAAGACTTTTATTATGACCCTATCTAGCTATGACACCACTGTCAAGGAATTATGGATCTGTACGCACATATTTCTGTTCTACTGCACTCCCCAGTGTCCTACCGCTCACTCTCTAAGTCCTACCCTGGTTGGTCCTACTTTATTATTACATTATTGTCACCAAACGATTGATACTAGAGCGTACAATCATCACAGCGATATTTGGTTCTGCGCTTCGCGCTCCCTGGATTACAAATAGATAGTAAGTATAATAAAAATTTAAATTATAAATCATAAATAGAAAATAGACAAGGGAAAGTAAGGTAGTGCAAAAAAAAAAAAAAACTGAGAGGCAGGTCCAGATATTTGGAGGGTACGGCCCAAATCCGGGCCAGGATCCGTTCAGCAGTCTTATCACAGTTGGAAAGAAGCTGTTCCCAGATCTGGCCGTATGAATCTTCAAGCTCCTGAGCCTTCTCCTGGAGGGAAGAGGGACGAAAAGTGTGTTGGCTGGGTGGGTCGTGTCCTTGATTATCCTGGCAGCACTGCTCCGACAGCGCGCAGTGTAAAGTGAGTCCACGGACGGAAGATTGGTTTGTGTGATGTGCTGTTTAAGTGCAATACCTCACACTTGTCTTCATTAAATTCCATCTGCCATGTTTCAGCCCATTTTCCAGCTGGTCCAGATCTTACTGTAATCTTTGATAGTCATCCTCTTTGTCCACTACACCCCTAATCTTGGTGTTATTCACGAATTTGCTGAACCACTATTCACAGGCCTCTAATCAGAGACAACATCCCACAGCGGTGCCTTATCAAAAGTCTTGCAAAAGCTTGCTCAAGTCTATGTACACTACATACGCTTCCTTTCTTTCTTATGGATTTCACCTAATCTCTTTTCCTGGCTATGGTATAAGAACATGAAGTTAACAATGCACTCTGCTAAATAAGGTTTATATTGAAACCTCCATTGCATAGTTGTAGAACTGTGCCAGAATTTTGACCCTCCCTTATCTAAGTAAATGCTACTCCCCATGTGGAAGCATAGGCTGTTTATTTGAAAGTAGCAGATAGAAGAGGGTTGGGTGGGGGAGGATGTATACACAATTCGCCAACCATTCCTTTAATTGGTTTTGCAAGCAGGATGGGGAGAGTATGATAACACTGAAATTTAAACTTGAACTTTGAACTAAGATATGGTATGAACAACATGACAGATACTAACAGGTACATTGCATTTGGTTCTACTTTTCTTTTAAAATCAATAGTGGAATGAATTATTAAAAAATACCTTCTGATATGCAGATTTTAAACACAAAAGGTTCTGCAGATGCTGGAAATCTTCAGCAGATTTGATGAATGACAGTTTTGAATTTAGTCTGTGAACTAGTTTCCTAATTTCCTAGCAGACTTTGATGTTACATCCATGTTGAGACTCTGACCCTTGAATTGAACTCAAAAGCATGATTTTTTTTTTGTCAGACTTACTTGAATTTCTACTTCACTTCCTGAAGTCTGTAACTTGGACATTTCATGTTCAAACAATTCACTGTCCAGGATTGTTTCCTTGCAGTGACCAGTTGTTGTATTTGCATGCTAGATTTTGACCCTAATTTAGAAATGTCTTGGTTCCTGAAACATTTCCTTGCTCCATTTGTATAAACTTAGTTTGCTAGGTATGGTGAGAACACAGCTGTCTCATTTTACTTGAAATTGCATTGTTCCTAATTAGTATCATACTGTTGTTTTAGATTCAAAGGTCCTGATTTCATTCTAGAGCCAAAATTTGACTGAACAAGTCTCTCACTTGTATCTTCATAAGGACTCTGCAAGTGTACAGCCACTAGTAGTATGCAGAACCAATCTTTACTTCAAAAAGGAATCGGTCAAGCAAAGTTTCCTGCTGTGTTTTGACTATCCTTGCAATGCTTTCTTCTTGAGAGTGACTGTAATTATTCTAACTGAACTTTTCAAGTTCTCCATCTGAAGATGAAATATATAAATGAGTGAGAATATATTTGAAATTGTTCTATTCCACTAAGTCTGTAAGCAGAATTCAAAGCCAAAGGCCAATGCTCCATCTGAAATTGCGGACTTAATGAAGTGAAGTATCTCTCATAAACCAACACATTTACATAGACTCCCAGTGATCTACTTCACATTTAGTGGGTTCTGAAACCGAGCGCATGTATGAGGAGCATTTGATGGCACTGGGCCTAGAGCATAGCCTCAGAATAGAGGGACATCCCTTTAGAACAGAGATGAGGAGCAATTTCATTAGCCAGACAATGGTGGTGAAACTGTGGAATTCATTGCTACAGATGGTTGTGGAGGCCAATTCACTAGGTATATTTGAAACAGAGATCGATAGGTCTTAATTAGTAAAGGTGTTAAAGGTTGTGGGTAGAATGCAGGAGAATGGGGTTGGGGAGGGGGAAATTAGATCAATCACGTTTGAATGGTGGAACAGATTTGATGAGCGGAATGGCCTACTTCTGCTCCTAGTCTTATTAACATATGAAGGTTCACACATCAAGGTTGCTGGTGAACGCAGCAGGCCAGGCAGCATCTCTAGGAAGAGGTACAGTCGACGTTTCAGGATGAGACCCTTCGTCAGGACTAACTGAAGAGCTAGTAAGAGATTTGAGAGGGGGAGGGGGAGATCCAAAATGATAGGAGAAGACAGGAGGGGGTGGGATGGAGCCAAGAGCTGGACAGGTGATAGGCAAAGGGTATATGAGAGGATCATGGGACAGGAGGTCCGGGGAGAAAGAAAAGGGGATGGGGGCAAAAACCCAGAGGATGGGCAAGGGGTATAGTCAGAGGGACAGAGGGAGAAAAAGGAGAGAGAGAGAAAGAATGTGTGTATATAAATAAATAACGGATTGGGTACGTGAGGGAGGTGGAGCATTAGCGGAAGTTAGAGAAGCTCGCTATTCAAATGTTGAGCCTCTGAGCTCCTGGTACTACATGAGGACTAAGACCAACATAGAATAAAGAACAGGACCACACAGGAACAGACACTCAGCCCACAATGTTGTGCTGAATGAATTAAATGACAATCAAACGCTCAACTAAACTAATCCCTTCTGCCTACACAATAAATCTTATATACATTTCCTTGACTAAATTCATCATTTCTCTTGACATCAAATTTCTCTCGCTTTGTCATCCTTCTTCCTTCGAACTGGAAAATATCTGTTCTATAAATATCCTCTACATGTCTGAGGCAGACTTACCTAAAACCCAGCGGTGGCGCTAGGATGGTGCTAGCTGGTGCTATAGCCCCAGCAGAAACTACAATAGCACCACCAAGAAATTAACTGAAATTTCACATACAAATTGCAGCTGCTTTGCTTTCTCTGTATAGTTGTGGATACAGCTTGTTTCTCCAGTTGATCTAGTAAAACAGTGCCCCCCCCCCCAATTACCATAGCACCCACGCAGCAATAAAGTTATAAACTCTGTGCTGGTCTAAGGTCAGGTCCACTCTACGCTTCTGCTTATTCATTCATTGTCAATGTCTTGCGGTTGCTGTCCTCAGATCAATTAAGCTGATCTGAGGTCTCTTAAGGTGGTGATGTCACTCACTCACACTCAAGCGAGAGAATGATAGTATACATTCAGACGCAGATCCATGGTCTCGCGAGACTAATGGATGCCACACACACACACACACACACACACACACACACACACACACACACACACACACACACACACACACACACACACACATTGTGCTTTTACAAGCTAGCGTGGGCCTGGCATGTGCATTATTTTGGCCGGCGTGAAAAATGGATCGACTTTTAGTGAGAAAATGACCTCATCCAGAGGAATCAATGGTGTCTCAGCCTGAGCCTGTCTTAATTGAAAGTGACATGCAGAAAGAACTAAGTGGGGATGAGGACGATAGCAGTTCATCGAAGGAGTGTGAGGGCAAAGTAGAGGAACAAGAAATGGAGCGGGATTCGGAAGAGAATGTGGATGAAGCTGCTCTTAGTGCTAGTGGGAATACTGTTAGCGACGTTAGCCAGCAACCTGAGGAAGGACCCCGTCGGCCAGGATTGAAAAAGTACCCTTCACTGCTCGCAACAGTTTGGCAATCAGCAAAAGAGTTTTACTTTTGGCTTGTTTGACTGACTGGAATATTCGATCATGAAAGATACTACGTTCTGCTTTGCATGCAGACATTTCCTGTGCGGAGGATATAGGTTCCATTCTGAGTTTACCTTAACTGTCACCATTACCGCAACTGGTGAAAAGCTACGACAGATTTCAAAACCCACCATGTAGGTGCAGCTCATAAGTTTGTGATGGAGGCATGGGCCGATTACAGATTGAGAAAAGAAGACGGTTCAAGATTGGGAAATATGCTTGACAAAGGACATGCAAAGATTGTCCAAGAAAATCATGAGTACACGAGAGCAGTGGTTGAGTCTCTAGCAAGGACAGACAGTGAATGACACAGTGGAATTTCTAGCTCTACCTGTGACATCTGCCTCATGCAAACAGAATTTCTCTTGCCTCAGACGCCTCAAAAACTACCTAAGGAATAGCGGCGGCAATGCTCGGAACAGCAACTTGGCCCTGATGGCCATAAACAGCCGGAGGACCAAAGCACTTGATATCCAGAAAATCATTGATGCTTTTGCCACCAATCACAACAACAGACAGATTGTGCTTCTCTGAAAACATCAATGGTGAGTGCAGTTGATTTGTTTTAAATTTGGGCCAAGACTAATGCTGATTATTGTTATTATTATTTTGTGGTGGAGACACAAAATATTAATAACAATATTGTTATTATTATTTTGTCCTTATGTTTCCTGCAAATCTTAAAATATTACATTTACTGCTATTAAGCCTACTGGTTTTGCTTAGACTTCCAAGCGGTGATTCTGTTGATTTTTGTTTTAAATTCAGTAGCCGAATTAATAGAGATATTGCATGGTCAGGGTACGATTTGTCCAACTCCTGGTAAAGCCTTGCATCTGTTGCTTGCCATATTTGATTTTAATAAGTGTATCTTTTGGCATTGTCTGTCTATGTAATGCGAATAGCAGTGGACATTGTGGGTTAGTGTTGTGTTTTTCTGTTGAAAAGCACGCATTTGACGCTGGTTGCAGGTTTGGTGCGTGATTCACGTTGTGCGCTGTGGGTCGGATGCTCTGTTTCTTTGTTTGTTTATGCTCTGTGTAGCCTGGGTTGTCTCCGATGCTGTTAACACTGTCACAGTTCACTTCCAGATTATATTTATCAATTGCTGTTGCTTGTGAATCAACAGAGGCATTTATAGTAGGCACATAATGCTTGAAACTGACTTTTCAACGCCACACATCTGGCCTTGCGAATACATATTACCATACAGCATCCCTCAACACCATCACTAAATAATTCAGCTCCACTGTAGCACCAGCAAGAAAAAATCTCAGGCGCCACCACTGCAAAAAAACAACTGTCTCCAATTAACTCTCTCTTGCCCTGGCTAATATTCCCTAATTTACTCTGTTCCAATTTAATACCACCCACAAGGTCAATTCTTATCCTTATTTATTACAATCTTAAAAGTTAACAAGTTGTGATCACCTGTTCAGTCTCACTTCCCAACACCAGGTCAAGAATGTCCTTTCCTCTTTTTGGACTATTGACATATTGAGATATAAAGCCTGCCTGGATGGACCTAACAAATTCAGCCCCCTCTAAATCTCTTGCACTAAGGAGTCCAGGTCTATTTGAGGGAAGCTGATGTCATCCACTACAACAACTTTGTTATTTGCACAGTTTTTCCTAATCTGCCTGCATACCTGTTCCTCAATGTCTTGGAGGCTATTGTGGGTTCTGTAGTAGAACCTAATCAGAGTGATTGCACATTTCTTATTTTTGAGTTCTACCCATGTAGGTTTATTGATGAACCCTCCATTATGTCTCATCTGAGTATTGCTGTAATATTGTCCTTGATTTATAGCACAAATTCTACCCATATCTTTTCTCAAACTTTGACACCATTAATCATCCATTCCTGTACCTTTCTCAACCAAGTCTCTGTTTTGGTCGCATCATCATAGCTCATGTATTGATTCATGCTCCCTTTATCACCCCTACCAATAATATTTAGAGTCATAGAGCAGTACAGCACAGAAACAGGCCCTTTGGCCCATCTAGTCCATGCCATCTAGACTAGCGACTTCCATCGACCTGCTCCAGGACCATAGCCCTTCATACCCTACTATCCATGTACCTATACAAACTTCTCTTAAGCATTGAAATTGAGCTTGCATGTACCACTAATCCTGGCAGCTTTTTCCACACTCTCACAAACCTCAGAGTGAAGAGGTTTCCACTCACGTTCCCCTTAAACTTTTCACCTTTCACCCTTAATCCACGATCTCTGGTTGTAGTCCACCCAGCTTCAATGGAAAGAGCCTGCTTGCATTTTTATACCCCTCATAATTTTGTTATGACTATCAAATCTCCTCTCTATCTTCTATGTTCTAAAGAATACAGTCCTAATCTATTCAATCTTTCCTTATAACTCAGGTCCTCCAGATCTGACAATATCCTTGTAAGTTTTCTTTGTACTCTTTTCAAACTTGCTTATGTCTTTCCTATAGGTAGGTGACCAAAGCTGCACACAATACTTCAAATTAAGCCTCACCAACATTTTATACAACTTCAACATAACAAATCTAGAAGATATGCACTTAACCCCCTCTGTCCTATTGTGTCTGTAACCTTGCTGCTGTCTTGGTTACTGATCATGACCTCTACCTTCTTCTCAATCTCTTCACGTTCTGACCTGGTGCTCTGGTTCTCATTACCCTGCCAAACCAGTTTAAGCTCTCCCAAGTGGCATGAGTAGAGCACTTGCTTAGGATATTGGTTCCTCTTTGGTTAAGGTACAACCAGTTTCTGTGGTACATGTACATGTTCCGGATGAAGTTCCAATGATCCAGAATCCTGAAACCCTGCCCACCTGTACCAGTTCCTCATCAAGTCATTGATCTATCTTTCTTTTCTTGTCCTGTCTAGCACATGGCACCAGGACTAATACAGAGGTCTTTGTCTTTGAGGTCTTGTTTTCCAACCTCTTTCCTGATGCCCTATTTACTCACTGTGCAGGACATCTTCTCCCTTTCTATCTTTGTCACTGGTGCAGATGTTGAGATCTGAAGCAAGTCACAGAGCATTGAAGGAACTCAGTGGGTTCTGATACCACTTCTAGCTTCTATCATCATTCTCAATGTTCCCCCTTCTTCATCTGATTCTACCTATTGCCTTCCAGTTCCTGCTCCAACCCTTCCCTTTACTTCTCTTATACTGGCTTTCTCCCCTTCTTCTTTCAGCCCAGATGAAGGGTCTCAACTCGAAAAGGTGACTATCAATTTTCCTCTGCCTAATCTGCTGAGTTCCTCCAATGCTTTGACATGTACTGAACCTTTATTGCAGTGCCTGTGAAGTAGACTGATACATTACTCTGCATAATACTAAAATACAGAAAAAATAGTCATTCCACCCTTAAAGAAATATTTCAATCATAATGCTATATTTTTTCTTCTGTGCTTCTGTCAAGTTTATATTTATCATATGAGCATCTTGAAATACGAACGTTCCATCCCTAGCAAAGCTCTCTCATCCTGAGAATGCTTATCCAAAGTGAACAATAATTTAAAGGCTGTTCTACACTACAACTTAATCCATGTTGAGAGCTGGCTTCAGACTTTATAAGCTCATTTCACCCACAACAGCTGCAGCCAGCAGTAACAGGCTGTAGAATATAGTTGCCAAGATATATATCCAATCCATTGTGCACCAAGTCCCTTCCATACGCTGAACAGAAGAGCTTGCCTTGAAAGGTCTTTCAACACAAAAGCATAAAACTAGAAGTCCATTACAGTCCAGCTGATCAGACACCAAATTAAAAATTCTTCCTATTAACTCCAGACCATTGCTCAACAATAACTATTGCAATCGCTCTGTCAGTCTCAACTTCTATCATCCAGGTTTTTTAGCAAGTCACCTCTACTACATACAGCAGCAGTTAATTCCATTTTTTAAACAGCTTCTGCAAAAACAAAATTATTTTGCGTAAATGTACAGTAGTCAGGGTACTTGTGTTCAGTATGTAAAGGGCTCCATATAACAATATATTTTCTTCCTTATCACAAGTGAATCAGAGTAGCACACACAAAATGCTGGAGGAACTCAGTAGGTGAGGCAGCATTAATGGAGAAGAATAAAGAGCTGATTTTTCGGGTCATGACCCTTCATCAGGATGGAAAGGAAGTGGGACAAAGCAGGATTAAGAAGGTGGGGGAAGAGAAGGACTACACACTAGAAGGTGAACAATGAAACCAGGTTAGTGGGAAGGTAGGTAGGTAGGTGGGAGAGGGTTTTGTAGTTAAAAGCTGGGAGGTGATAGGTAGAAAAGGTAAGGGTTGAACGAGAATGAATCTGATGGAGAAGAAAATGAACCATGGGAGAATGGGAGGGAGCAGGGAGACCAGAGGGAGATAATAGGCCAGTAAAGAGAAGAGAAGGGGTAAGAGGGGAAAGACTCAAATAACTTCCTTAGCAATCTTTATTGTTCACTCAAACCTTTCACTTTAATTATCAATGTTTAAATTCACTGGTGGTCATGATGGAGTTTCCACACTTGACCCTATCTCATTAGCTCAAGTCTCATCTGAACACATAGGCAAAATCCAAGGTGAAGTAACTTTGAATTCATACATGTTGTGTAATTCCAAGGATGTTTTATGTACACCTGACAATGGAGAATATAGATGATGCCCTCCCTTTCCCTTCCCACATACAATCATTATACCTTTTTGGGGAATGGAAATTTGCTCTTATAAAAGTTACAAATAATTACCCAAGAATTTGAGATGCAGAATAAAATTCATTCTCAGGGAATCTGTATGAAGAAAAGTAAGTAAATGATCATCAATTTTGTTCAACTTGCATTTCTTGAAGTGTGTGCTGGTGACAAGGCTTCACATTTTGGAAAATGATGATGCAGATGATTTTCTCAAAATCCAACAACCCCCCCCCCCCCCCCCATTCCCCATAATATACCCATAGAGATATTCTGTAGTCAGTGACTGATTCTACTTATATTCCTGAGGTTCATAATGTCTTCCTGTTGAAAAGTTTGTCTGGAAACCATATATGTAAAATTCATCCTTAGTTTGTAAATGTAAACCACAACTTTTTGGGTATGGATAAACAATTTAACATTCAAAACTTCAATGAGCATGCACATCTATTTCCGTTCATTTTTCTTGCCCCCTGGGTCTCCCAGTAGAAATATTTTTGACTTGTCTACTTAGCTTGATTAATTGACCTTTACTTGAATGTCACTTGTTAGCATACTAGTCACATCATAAAGGATTGTGTCACTATGTTGATCATTCCAGATGCTCAAGATAAGTCTGAATATATACACGTGAAGCATACTTAACCTCCATCCCCATCATCCAGAAATGGTGAGTTGATTTGAATGAATGAAGACACCCTAACTTAAGGTTTCCGAAGAAAGAGAACCTGGCTTTTTGTTGGTTGAGTGGTAATGAAGAAACAGAACTTGCCATTGATCATACATAGAGTTGCTCATGAGCATCTGAGCAGTAACTTCCAGAACTGAGATATTTTCTTCAGTGCTGAATTCTGTATAGAATCAAGCAACAGAGTATCTCTTCAACAATTCAGTTAGTACAAAGCTAACAGTTGTATGGAGTGTTGACTAGAATATTTAATTTTATGTAGAATTATGTGAAGTATAGTAATGAACCCAAAAAAAAGTTTTAAGAGAAAAATAGAAGGGACAAACTTAAAATAAGTTTTAAATCTCAGACTACAGTTAAATTCTGAAGAAAATAAGAATCTATGCTTGAGAATAAAATTTCCAGTCAGTTCCTTGTTAGTAATTATGAAGGGTCCCCTCCCCTTTCATTTCCTCTATGGTCCACTTTCCCCTCCTGCTAGATTCCTCCTTCTGCACCCTTTACCTTTCCACCCACTTGGCTTCACATCACCTTCTAACTAGCCTCCTTTCCCTCACCCCACGTTTTTATTCTGACATCTTCCCCTTTCCATTTCAGTCCTGAAGAAGGGTATTGGCTGGAAAAGTTGTCCGTTTACTCTTTTCCATAAATGCTGCCTGACCTGCTGAGTTCCTCCAGCATTTTATGTGTGTTGCTTGGGATTTCCAGCCTTGCAGACATGCTCGTGTTTATTATTAAGATTTGTTATTTTGTTGGAAGTACAAATGCACAAACTTATTAGTTCAAATTTCATTTGGTGTATTTAGTGAAATAGATTACATAGTTACAACAATGTCATGCCTTCAGGTGACTATGCTGAGCAGGATAAATCAGGCAGAATGTTTGGGTTGCTATGAACAGATTTCAGAGCTGTTCTGCAATATACTCTATTATAGCAGTCAGTGTTTACGGTCTCACCATTACATTTGCCATGGAAACACCAGTCACTGAACTCAGTCAGGACTTGGTTGACTGGTCGACCAGTTATTTTCAGA
This sequence comes from Mobula birostris, assembly GCF_030028105.1. Lineage (NCBI taxonomy): Eukaryota > Metazoa > Chordata > Chondrichthyes > Myliobatiformes > Myliobatidae > Mobula > Mobula birostris. The sequence goes on from NC_092388.1 coordinate 24,584,978, forward strand.
TCTTTTTTGTTATCCTTCCATGAATATGATTGTTGAAACAGTATAGGAGCATTTTAATCGGCCATTTATCTCCCAAAATTTACCAAGATTATGACATGTAGCATAAAGTAGCTTTTGCAGTGTTAAGTTTAATATTATATATTAAGGTAAACTAAGAAAGGACATTCAGCTCTGCAATAAAAATCTTGTTTTAGTTGATCACCCACAGGAATGGCTGTCTGTAAAATGTGACGTTCTCTGTCTACCATGGGTTTTGCCATTCATTTGAGATGTACAGTAGGAGCCCTTTAAACCAGCATCACTAAGAAACAGATGATCAGATTACCAATCCGTGTGCAATAAAGTTTTCCAAAAGTAGGCTCGGTTATTTAAATGTAAAACTTCCTTCCTTTTTCATATTTGACAATAGACAACAGGTGCAGGAGTAGGCCATTTGGCCCTTCGAGCCAGCACCGCCATTCACTGTGATCATGGCTGATCATCCACAATCAGTATCCAGTTTCTGCCTTATCCCCAAAACCTTTGATTCCGCTATCTTTAAGAGCTCTATCCATCTCTTTCTTGAAAGCATCCAGAAACTTGGCCTCCACAGCCTTCTGGGGCAGAGCATTCCATATATCCACCACTCTCTGGGTGAAAAAGATTTTCCTCAACTCTGTTCTAAATGGCCTACCCCTTATTCTTAAACTGTGGCCTCTGGTTCTGGACTCACCCATCAGCAGGAGCATGCTTCCTGTCTCCAGCGTGTCCAATCCCTTAATAATCTTATATGTTTCAATAAGATCCCCTCTCAGCCTTCTAAATTCCAGAGTATACAAGCCCAGTCGCTCCAATCTTTCAACATATGTCTGTCCTGCCATCCCGGGAATTAACCTTGTGAACCTACGCTGCGCTGCACTCTCTCAATAGCAAGAATGCCTTCCTCAAATTTGGAGACCAAAACTGCACACAGTACTCCAGGTGTGGTCTCACCAGGACCCAATACAGCTGCAGAAGGACCTCTTTGCTCTTATACTCTTTGATGACATTGTACATTCTAAATTACACCCCCTTTCCTAGTTTCTCTTCTAGATTTATAGGAACACAAAATACTGGCTTGGAGAAAACCTGCATATTCCTTCATCACAGACACATTCATGACAACGGGCTAATGCACTGGTGATAGAAGACCTACCAAACATTATTTTTAAATCTATGACAATTCAAAGGTTGGCAGACTGCTTATTGAAGGTCAATTCTTACTGACCAGATGTGCAGGGATGTAATACTGATACTGTCAGAAATTAAACACAGCACTCAATTTTCTACTCCATTAGTCATGTTTTCTTGGGCACTTGTACCATAAAAACAATGCACCTTCCAGTATAGGTACTTGAATGGTATAAGGAAAGAAGAAATTGATAGAGTTACTGACATACGTAATTAATTTTACCAACATATTTACTATGTTGTGTGCCTCTTTGTTCCATTCTCTAAAATCAGCTGGATAAGAATTATCTAGAGCTCCTACCCATTAGTGATCTTGAACACTACATTTATAGAATTAAACCCTTGAGTTCAAATATTTCTGAAAATAATTTTGGTCTGCAGGTAGGGAATTTAAATTTGAGCACCTAAATGAAACTGGAATACTTGATAATTCTCAAAACATCAGATTACCATGAACAACTCACACACAAAAGGCTGGCGGAACTCAGCAGGTAGGGAATTTAAATTTGAGCACCTAAATGAAACTGGAATACTTGATAATTCTCAAAACATCAGATTACCATGAACAACTCACACACAAAAGGCTGGAACTCTGTGCTGGAACTCAGCATCTATGGGAATGAATAATTTCGGGCTGAGATCCTTCAAGACTGGAGAAGAATGGGGAAGACGCCAGCATTAAAAAGGTGGTGGGAAGGGGAAGAAAATAGCTAGAAGGTGATAGATGAAGCCAGGTTGGTAGGAAAGGTAAAAGGCTCGAGTGGAAGGAATCTGACATGAGTGGAGCATGGACCATTGGAGAAAGGGAAGGAGGAGGAGACCCAGAGGGAGGGTGAGGAGATTACCATGAAAATATTTTGGTTCATTGATACCCCTAGGGAAGGTAACCTGCCATTACTACCTGGCCAGTGCATAACCTCAGACCCACCAGTGTAGAAACTCTCCACTGAAACAGCATTTCAAGTAATTTTGAAAGGAGACTAAATGCTGGCCTTGTCAGTAGTTGTGTTGTAAGTCATTAATATTTAAAAAAAAATTCCACGTTGTGCTAATCAGGTTAAAAACAGATGGGAATCACCATCACCAACTGAAATCATTTATCGGTTCTTTCCAAAGTCAGATTAAAGCTGTCAAAGAGTATGATTTATTGGCTGTTCAATAAATAATAATTTCAATTATTTATACTGTATATACATGATACATTCAATTATTCAATGAAAATTAAACCAAACAGAGCAATGTAAGACCTAAAAACCTTAACATACATTTTTTTCTATCTAAAATGAAGAGGCTGAAGGAAAATTCCAATCGAAAGTACTTTCAATCACTTTAATCAATTAACCTGAAATCTAAATCTGGTATAGCATTTGCAAAACTCTGTAAACTGAACTTACTAAAATAAGTCAAGCTCAGATGCAGTGAAAAGATTATCAGTCTTCCCTTGTAAAACTACAACCATAAATTAGTTTTTGGCTGCCTTTGATTAATCATTATCTCCCCTACGACGTATTGCAATAAAAGTGGTGTCAATTTCCCAGCGGAGGATCATTGGTTTCATTTGTGCAGTTCATTAGCAAGATAATCATTGCAGAGAAAAAAAATCAGAAATTTGCACTCAGTGGTAAAGTAAACAAAGCAAGCTACAATATAGGTCAACTAGTGTGGGTTTACTGCCTAGAAGTACTGTACGTACCTCGTTGGAAGTGTTAAATATTCTTCATTTTAGGATCAGCTCAGTATATTCTGCCTCCAAAATTCACTCCAGTCATTTTAATCTTGAAGCTTAAAATGATATTAAAAGTGAGAGCATGACTGTGTGCGTATATTCAGCACTGCCAACTAGGCAAGAATTGCTTGTCACATTCTTTACACTCTTACCCTGCTAATGTTGAGTTCCAGTACATTTCCTGCTTTTGTGTTAATTTGCCTCTCCATCATGTACCTCATCTAGCAACACACATAATTGTTCATTGCCTTCCTTGAATCTTCCATGTGAAAAGACCTTTAATGAAATGATAGAATTAACAGTTTCATCATCCATTTGAAGCAATGACTTTTATTATTTCTTTTTCAGGGAATCCAATAAATTGCAATAGAAATATGAACAGGGAAGGCTCCTGGTAGAATTGAGTTATTAGATATAGATCCCTTTTTTGATACAACTCTTTGCTTGAATACAATACCTGCTAACACAAACCTTTGACAACCTTACAATGCATATATTGTATTTTCCATTATTTATTTTGTACCCTCTGCGATGAAATCCTTTTATTGCTAAACTCCTTACATAAAGTTGCATTTTTAAAGCTTTTCATATCTCCACTTTCGGTGGATAGTTATCAACTTGATACACAATGTCTGTTTCTCTCAATGCAGAGGCTCAGTACTTCTCCGCCAGAAGCTTACCAGGTTTGATTTGTTATGCCAATGCTTTTATTTCTGTTTTTCCTCCTTTCTTTTGGGGAGATGTTTTAATGCACCCACTGGCTTAGTCCTGTAGAAGTGTGAGAGTCTAGGCTCTGGTAATCTTTCTCAGTACTCACCTACTGGAACAGTCACAACCTGGTCCCAACATATCGATGTAGTTATAAAGAAGGCAAGACAGCGGTTATACTTTATTAGGAGTTTGAAGAGGTTTGGCATGTCAACAAATACTCTCAAAAACTTCTATAGATGAACTGAGGAGAGCATTCTGACAGGCAGCATCACTGTCTGGAATGGAGGGGGGTGGGGGTGGTGGCTACTGCACAGGACCAAAAGAAGCTACAGAGGTTTGTAAATCAAGTCAGCTCCATATTGGATACTAGACTGCCAAGTACCTAGGACATCTTCAGGGAGCGGTGTCTCAGAAAGGCAGCGTCCATTATTAAGTACCTCCAGCATCCAGGGCATGCCCTTTTCTCACTGTTACAATTAGGTAGGAGGTACAGATGCCTGAAGGCACACACTCAGTGATTCAGGAACAGCTTCTTCCCCTCTGCCTCTGATTCCTTAGTGTATATTGAACCCCTGGTCACTACCTCAATTTTTTTAATATACAGTATTTCTGTTTTTTGTATGTTTTTTAATCTTTTCTATATACATATACTGTTATTTATTTTAAATTTTATTTACTTTTTTTCTCTTCTATATTTATTACGTATTGGATTGAACTGCTCAGTTAACAAATTTCACTTCACATGCTGGTGTTAATAAACCTGATTCTGATTCTGACAACTGCTGTAAGAGAAGGGAAAATACGAGGCAAATGATTTAGTGAAGATGATCATAACATTTTCATTGGAGATATTTATAGCAGTAAAGACAACAACCATATTGAACTATTTCACAGTAGATTATATATTCATGGAATCATAAAACACAGCCATCTAGTCCGTGCTGAACTATTCTGCCTAGTCCCTTCGACCTGCACCTGTACCAGGGTTCCATACCCCTCCCATCCATATACTTTTCCAAATTCCTCTTAAGTGTTGAAATCAAACCCACTTCTACCACTTCCACTGCAGCTGATTCCACACTCTCATCATCCCTCAGTGAAGAAGATCCCCCCTCATTTTCCACTTAAATATTTCACCCTTCACCCTTAACCTATGCCCTCTAGTGGAAAAAAGCATGCTTGCATTTACCTTATCTATACCCCAAGGTTATCAAGCTTGAGGGATGGTAATGGGGACAAGCTACTACTACCTAAAAGTGTTCCTCATGGCATGCGCCTCAAATAGCCTCTGACAACCAAGTCCAGCTCCTGGCCTTCTTGTGTGGCTTAGCCTCTAAGCCTGGCGGAACTGTTTCTACTGACAGGAGAAGGGGTGAAGGCGGGTCCTGGTGCCTTAAAACCAGTAGATGGAGCTCATCAGCTTGGGAAGGCAGTCCATCTATGAGAGGGAGAACTCTGATTTCAAACCTCCGCTGCCTTGTGGATATACCCACTCATGGGAGAGTCTTCGGGTGTAAACCCTGAGGACAAATCTGGAGCTGGAGTCCCTAAGGCATCTGATGTTGACTTCAACCTCATTCTGGCAACTCCTGTGATGACACCGGTACCAAGCTGTATTGGCCCTTGCCCTTCCCTTGGATGACATTGGTGTCATGGAGAGGGGAGACTTGCTGCTTGGGCAACTGCCAGTCTTCCAAACAGCCTTGCTCAGGCCTGCACCCTGGAGAGGACACTCCACAGACTGCAGCAAGACTTTCCAGGTGCAGATCCATGGTCGCGCAAGACTAACGGATGCCACCAATACCCCTCATAATTAATTTTGTATCCTTTACCTCTGTCAAATGTCACCTCATTGTCCTATGTTCCAAGTGAAAAAAAAATCCTAACCTATTCAATCTTTCCATACAACTCAGATCCTCAAGTCCTCGCAATATCCTTGTAAATTTTCTATGCACTCTTTTAATCCTATTGATATCTTTCCTATAGGTAGGTGACCAAAGCTGCACATGGTACTCCAAATTAGGGCTCACCAACATCTTACACCACTTCAACATAACATCGCATCTCCTTAGCTCAATACTTTGATTGGTGAAGGCCAATGGGCCAAAAGTTCCTTTTATGACCTTACATTACCTATCTGTGATTATGTTGTGACATAATATTGTGATATTCAATTGAAGCTGCTCACTCTTTCAACTTCTGATCCCTCTATGAGGATTGGTATGTGTTCCTTCGTCTTACCCTTCCTGAAGTCCACAATCAGCTCTTTTTTCTTACTGACGTTGAGTGTCAGGTTGTTGCTGTGACACCACTCCACTGGTTGGCATATCTCACTCCTGTACGCCCCCTCGTCACCACCTGAGATTCTACCAATGATGGTTGTATCGTCAGCAAATATATAGATGGTATTTGAGCTATCCCTAGCCACACAGTCATGTTCATATATAGAGCAGAGCAGTAGGCTAAGCACACATCCCTGAGATGTGCCAATGTTGATCGCCAGCGAGGAGGATGTGTTATCACCAATCTGCACAGATTGTGGTCTTCTGGTTAGGAAGTCGACGATTCAATTGCAGAGGGAGGTAAAGAGGCCCAGGTTCTGCAATTTCTCAATCAGGATTGTGGAAATGACGGTATTGAGTGCTGAGTTATAGTCAATGATATAGTCAAAGGTGGATTATCAAGTGCGAGTGAATCTGGAGCAGACTCGACTATATCTTTCTTGACAACTGTCCTGTCCTTAACCTTAACAGTTAAGAGTGTTATTTGTTGGATCTCCACCTATCCCACATCCTGATAATCATGAAAATATCCCCTGAAAAAAAAACACAAATACATTGAAAACAAATTGAATATGCACCCAAATTTCAATGTAACCAATAAAAACACAATTTCAATTAAATTCAATATATCGTTAGCATTGGATACCTGGAAGCATGGGTTCTTTTTTTATCTAAATGTCCTTTGTAATTAAATGAAAACCAGTCAAAGACTTGAAAAGCTACCTAAGTGAAAATATAAGATGCTGACAAATAACATGCTGAAGACAATCCTTCCAGCTCCTCATCGGAATTGCACCAAGTAGTGCTATGCTATGGTCAGGGTCCCACTATGGCATGCTTCCTCAATGCCTGTATTCTCCTACTTGGAGAACTTCGATTCACACACTGTCAGACGTGGGAAAATATTGCTCTCACTTTGTTGCAGCTGTGTCCACAAATTAGATATTCTTCCCCAGCGTTACTGTCGGAGTAATAATATGGAAGATCAATTATGAGTTCAATAACATGGCTCATTCCTACACTTTATGGTACATTTGAAATGGAGCATAAGTTCTGCTTTTGTTATTGTTATCCACACAACTTAAAATGAATAGATAAGGCTAATATAAAATCTAAAGATTAAATATCAGCCTTATTTGTCTCATGTACATGGAAACATACTGTGAAATGTGTTGTTCATGTCAATGGCCAACACAATCTGAGGATGTGCTGGGGGCAGTTTGCAGCTGTCGCTATGCTTCCGATGCCAACATGTCATGCCGACAACTTACTAATTCTAACTTGTACATCTTCAGGATGTGGGAGGAACCTGGTGCACCCAGAGGGAAGCCCATGCAGACACGAGGAGAACATAAAAACTCCTTACAGGCAGTGACAGAAATTGAACTTCGATCATCTGATCACTGGTGCTGTTAAGCGTCACACTGACTGTTAAGCTATGTTGCCGAAGATTAGTTGAGGATATTTGCTTATAATTCTGCCAAATGTTCTTTCCATTTTTTTATGTTTTCCATTAGAAATCCTGAAGTGTATGTATAATGGTTGGTTATATTACTTATATATTTAGGTTATGAGGACACTCATTCCCCTTTTATTGTCATTTAGAAATGCATGCATTAAGAAATGATACAATGTTCCTCCAGAGTGATATCACACAAAAACAGGACAAACCAAAGACTAACACTGACAAAACCACATAATTATAACATATAGTTACAGCAGTGCAAAACAATACCATAATTTGATAAAGAACAGACCATGGGCACGGTAAAAGAAAAGGTCTCAAGTCCTGATCGACTCCTATAGTCCCTGATAGCAGGCAGCAAAAAGGGAGAGACTCCCCTGCCATAAACCTCCAGGCACCGACAACCAACAACTGCCGATGCTTTGGAAACACTCGACCACAGCCGACTGAGTCCGGCCGAAAACTTCGAGCCTCTGACCAGCCCCTCTGATACAGCCTCCCGAGCGCCTTCGACCTCATCCCGGCTGCCAAAACAAGCAAAGCCGAGGACTCAGAGGCTTACTTCTCCGGAGATTCCGGACAGCACAGTACCAACGGCAGTGAAGCGGGCATTTCTGAAATTTCCCCAGATGTTTCTCCGTGCTCTCACTTCTGTCTCCATCCAATCAGAATTGTGCATGGTACCCTACTTAACAAATACAGATATCATTCCGGAGCAGCCACGCGCGCTGCGTCACGCCGCCATCTTCTCCTCCTCCTCCTACGAAGTTCATAGTAATATCATTTAAATGTGTTGGAAATGTTGAGTGTTTATTTATTTAGAGAAACAACATGGAACAGGCCCTTCTGGCTGTTTGAGCTGCACCACACAGCAATGCCAACAATCCAAATTTAACGCAACCCTAATCATGAAACCAGTTAACATACCCGGTGCATCTTTGGACTTTGGGAGGAAACTGGAGGACCCAGAGAAAACCCACGCATTCCATGGGGAGGATGTACAGACACTCCTTACAGAGGATGCCGGATTGAACTCTGAATTCCAACACCCCAAAAACTAATAGTGTTACGCTAACTGCTACACTATCATAGTAGTTATTTTGAAAAAAAATCATTTTTGATAAATAATTTTTGAATGTTTTGGAATATCAAAACTTAAGTATATTCAAAGCAGAAACAGCAATAGAGCATTGAACTCTTTTTGCCACTTCAGCATCGGATGCCTTCAGGAACCCTATATCCTGTGATTCCCACAGCAACTTATAGTTTATTACATTCTGTTCCAACTATTCACAGTGACTGATTTTGCACAGCTTTCTTAGTAGAGAATTCTACATGTTTTCCACACTCCGATGGAGAATTTTCTTCTCAGCTCTCTCAGAATGGCTGATCTCTTCTTTGGAGAATGTCAATCTTATTTCTGGACACTACGACTAAGGAAGACATTGTCCATGACCCTATTCCACTTTGTGCACATCAGAGAGAGAAGGTCTTGTCTGCTAAATCTCTCCTCCTATCACAAACATGCCAGGAATCAGTCACTCAGGGGTATTTTGCAAAGAGAAATCTGCACTTCTTCCAAATGTTAGCATCAAGCACAGTGGTCACCGGCAGAAAATTCCAACCTGGTTAATACCACATTGCCATTCCTAAGATCTTGTCCATTTTTGTAGCTGTGTTTCTTGATCTACAAAGTAATTACATTTAAAGAGGTACTTTAGGATGTCCTGACACCATGAAATGTGCTACAGTAATGTGAGACGTTGTTTCTTGCATTAATCTGCTTAATATATTAATGTACTGTAATTTACCCTACACATATTGGATTTTACCTGCCCATTGTTCTGGCTTAAATATTTCATTGAACTCATCTTCAAATTCTTTCTCTTGATTCAATAAACCCCTCCTTCCATCTCACACTTGTCAAACAGATTGCCAAGATCTTGTGAACTAGATCATTAATTTAGATTGGAATCAGCAGGGTTACAGTATTGACCCCTGAGACATGATATTACATAATTTTTCCCATATTGGCAGGCCCCTATCTCATATTGGTCGACGTCTGACTTATACATTGAATCCCCAGTGTGAAACAAAAAGCAGTGCACTTTTGTTCAAAATTCCAGTTAATAACTCTACTTTTCTGTACTGCATTTGAGATGTTATTTTCTCCCTATTTAATATTCAGAACCTTTGAATTACTTCACTCAGAAAGCGCATTCTAATATGCCAAATATATCTGGCCCGAACAGATTTCTTCCTCTAAAATATTGCATGTTCGATATGCACAAGCATTGTTCTGAACTCAGACATACCCTGCATTTTCAATGGAATGTTCCCCTATTCTCCTGCAAGATTTTTGACAGATGGTTGGCTCACTTAGAAATGAGCAGATCTTTTAGCAGCTCTGATAAGTTTTCTCACGACGGCCACCAAGCTTTAATGTTACATCTTTTATGAGGGCATTACAGAAAAGCCTGCACTTCCAGAGCAATTTACACAACCTCTGATCATCCCAAGGCACAACAAATGAATTATTTCAAAAATATCACCTCTGCTGTAAAATGTAAGTTTTTAGCAAACTAATTATCAATATAATTTTTAATAGAAAATCGGTGATTTTGTGGGTTTAATTGAAGGACAAATACTGTCTGGATTTTGACCACTCTTCTTTGAAATGCCATTATGGAATCCTTGTGTCTACCCAAGAGAACATTTACGGTGTTTGACTTCATGTCACATCCAAAAGTCAGCAGCTCCCACACCAGCATCAGAATTAAGTATGTAACTTCAAAATGATATTTTCCGCAAGATGTTTGGGGTGAGAATTAAAAGGAACCTATCATAGAAGGCCTTGGCATATAGGATTAAGGAGAACCCCAAGACATTCTATGCATACGCAAAGAACAGAAGGATGACAAGAATGAAGGTGGGGCCGCTAAAGGTAACGAAGGCAACATGTGCCAGGCGGCGGAGGAGGTTGGGGAGGTCCTAAATGAATACTTTGCTTCAGTATTCACAAGTGAAAAAGACATTGATCAGGGTGAGGTCGAAATAGAACAGGCCTGTGTGCTGGACAATGTGGAGATTAAGGAAGAAGAAGTGTTGGATCTTCTTAAAAACATCAAGATTGGTAAGTCCCCTGGGCTGGATGTGATGTACCCCAGGTTGCTGTGGGAGGTGAGAGAAGAGATCACTGGAGCAGTAGCTATGATCTTTGAATCCTCTTTGGCTGCAGGGGAGGTGCTGGAGGATTGGAGAATGGCAAATGTAGTTCCCTTGTTTAAAAAAGGTAATAGAGAGAATCCTGGGAACTATAGACCAGTGAGTCTTATATTGGTGGTCTGCAAACTATTGGAAAGGATTCTTAAGAATACGATCTACGAGCACTTGGAGAAGTACAGTCTACTCAAGGATAGTCAACACGGCTTTGTGAAGGGAAGGTCGAGCCTTGTGAGCCTAATTGAGTTTTTTGAAGAGGTAACAAAAGAAATTGAGGGTAGGGTGGTAGAAGTGGTCTACATGGATTTTAGCAAGGCATTTGACAAGGTCTCCCGCAGCTGTTTACAATATATATTAATGATTTAGATGAGAGAATTAAAAGTAACATTAGCAAATTTGCCGATGACACAAAGCTGGGTGGCAGTGTGAAATGTGAGGAGGATGTTATAAGAATGCAGGGTGACTTGGACAGGCTGGGTGAGTGGGCAGATGCATGGCAGATGCAGTTTAATGTGGATAAATGTGAGGTTATCCACTTTGGTGGTAAGAACAGGAAGGTAGATTATTATCTAAACCGAGTCAAGTTAGGAAAAGGGGAAGTACAATGAGATCTAGGTGTTCTTGTACACCAGTTATTGAAAGCAAGCATGCAAGTACAGCAGGCTGTGAAGAAAGCTAATGGCATGCTGGCCTTCATAACAAGGGGAATTGAGTATAAGAGCAAAGAGGTCTTTCTGCAGCTGTACAGGGTCCTGGTGAGACCACACCTGGAGTACTGTGTGCAGTTTTGGTCTCCAAATTTGAGGAAGGCATTCTTGCTATTGACGGAGTGCAGCGTAGGTTCACAAGGTTAATTCCCGGGATGGCAGGACTGTCATATGTCGAAAGATTGGAGCGACTGGGCTTGAAGTTAGAATTGAAGCTGGAATTTAGAAGGCTGAGAGGGGATCTTATTGAAACATATAAGATTATTAAAGGATTGGACACGTTGGAGGCAGGAAGCATGTTCCCACTGATGGGTGAGTCCAGAACCAGAGGCCACAGATTAAGAATAAGGGGTTGGCCATTTCGAAAGGAGTTGAGGAAAAACTTTTTCACCCAGAGAGTGGTGGATATATGGAATGCTCTGCCACAGAAGGCTGTGGAGGCCAAGTCTCTGGATGCTTTCAAGAAAGATGGATAGAGCTCTTAAAGATAGTGGAATCAAAGGTTATGGGGATAAGGCAGGAACTGGATACTGATCAGCCATGATCACAGTGAATGGTGGTGCTGGCTTGAAGGGCCAAATGGCCTGCTCCTGTACCTATTGTCTATTGTCTATTGAGATACTCATCCAGAAAGTCATGAGGGATAGGATCAGTGGAACCTTGTCTGTCTGGATAAAAAAAAAAATTGGCTTACAGGAAGAAAGCAGAGGGTAGTAGTGGACGGAAAGTATTCTGCCTGGAGGTCGGTGACTCGTGGAGTGCTGTAAGGATCTGTCCTGGGACCCCTGCTCTTTGTGATTTTTATAAATAACCGGATGAAGAAGCGGAAGGATGGGTGAGTAAGTTTCCGTATGACATGAGGATTGGAGGAGTTGTGGATGGAGTTGTAGGTTGTCGAAGGTTACAAGAGGATATAGACAGGATATAGAGTTGGGCAGAAAAGTGGCAGATGGAGTTCAATCTGGATAAGTGTGAGGTGATGCAATTTGGAAGGACAAAACAGAAGAATGAGTACAGGGTTAATGGTTGGTTACTTAAGAGTGTGGTTAAACAGAGGGACCTTGGGGTTCAAATCCATACATCCCACAAGGTCGCTGCACAGGTTGATTGGATAGTTAAGAAGGCCTATGGGATGCTAGGCTTCATTAATAGGGGGATTGAGCTCAAGAGTAGAGAGGTCATGTTGCAACTCTACAAATCTCTGGTGAGACCACACTTAGAGTATTGTGTTCAGTTCTGGTCACCTCATTATAGGATGAATGTGGAAGCTATGAGGAGGGTGCAGAGGAGACTTACCAGAATGTTGCCTGGATTGGAAAACCAGTCTTATGTGGCAAGGTTAGCAGAGCTGGGACTTTTGTCTTTGGAGCGTAGAAGGATGAGAGGGGACTTGATCGAGGTCTACAAGACTATGAAAGACATAGAGAGGGTGGATAGCCAGTACCTGTTTCCTAGGGCACAAATAGCAAACACCAGAAGGCATATGTACAAAGTTAAGGGGAGATATTAGGGATAAGCTTTTTACACAGAGTAGGAGCCTGGAATGACTTGCCAGGGATGGTGGTGGAGGCTAAAACATTAAGAGGCTCTTGGACAGGCATATGGATGAAAGAAAAATAGAGGATTATGGGGTAGTGTGGGTTTAGTACATTTTTTTAAGGAATATATGGGTCAGCACCACATCGAGGGAGGAAGGGCCTGTACTGTGTTGTAGTATTCTAGTATCTAGTATCATAGAAGTAGATAATAAAGTTGTCACACTTGATTAAGTACTTCAGAAACCAATGGGTTGCATTGGATTGTGTGTGCTTTCTTCAGAGCATTGCCCAGACCTACTACTACCTGATGCTCTTCTCAGGTCCAGATGAGGCTTCTATGGATGTATGGATGTCTGTCAGCAAGACGAAAGAATTGGTTGTTGACTTCAGAAGGAGCAGCGGACTGCACGACCCAGTTTACATCGGTGGTGCGCAAGTGGAACAGGTCAAAAGCTTTAAGTTCCTCGGGGTCAATATCACAAATGACCTGACTTGGTCCAACCAAGCAGAGTTCACTGCCAAGAATACCCACCAGCGCCTTTACTTCCTGAGAAAACTGAAGAAATTTGGCCTGTCCCCTAAAACCCTCACTAATTTTTATAGATGCACTGTAGAAAGCATTCTTCTAGGGTGCATCACAACCTGCTATGGAAGTTGTCCTGTCCAAGACCGGAAGAAGCTGCAGAAGATCATGAACACGGTGCAGCACATCACACAAACCAATCCTCCGTCCTTGGACTCACTTTACACCGCACGCTGTCGGAGCAGTGCTGCCAGGATAATCAAGGACACGACCCACCCAGCCAACACACTTTTTGTCCTACTTCCCTCCGGGAGAAGGCTCAGGAGCTTGAAGACTTGTACGGCCAGATTTGGGAACAGCTTCTTTCCAACTGTGATAAGACTGCTGAACGGATCCTAACCCGGATCTGGGCCGTACCCTCCAAATATCCGGACCTGCCTCTCGGTTTTTTTTTTGCATTACCTTACTTTCCATTTTTCTACTTGCTATTTATGATTTATAATTTAAATTTTTAATATTTACTATTGATTTGTAATCTAGGGAGCGGGAAGCGCAGAATCAAATATCGCTGTGATGATTGTACGTTCTAGTATCAATTGCTTGGCGACAATAAAGTATAAAGTTTCTAGGCATGCTTCATTCCAGAGTTGGGCTAGGATGAGGGAAATTCCACTGAGATAGGTTCATTGCACCTCGCCCAAGTAATTGCAGGAGTGTATCAGGTCAGAGAGAGGGAATTGAATCAATGAGAAGCACAGAGAGAGTCCAGATGTAAGATAGAATAAGTATTAGTAAAGGTTAAATAATTGAAGACTTTTCTCCATATGAGTGAAAACTGAGGGAATAATCTGATAGATGTGCTTTAGTTTATGAAGGAGTTAATTAGTATAGATATGGAGAAAAATTTTCTCTTGTTGGGGGATCAATTTGAAGACAAGATATCAATTCATCAATCAATCGATTAAGGAATGCGCAAGAAACAAATGGAGTACGGTAAAAATTTGTAACTCACTAGATTGTCAAAGTCAAAAAAGTGATCTATGAAATGAGGGTCCAGCTAAGTACTTGAAGGAGTAATGTAGCCACTTTTTAAGTACACCTGTACATTTGTTTGTTAATGCAAATATCTAATCAGCCTATTATGAGGCAGCAACTCAATGCATAACAGCATGTAGACATGGGCAAGAAGTTCAGTTGTTGTTCAGACCAAACATCAGAATGGTAAAGAAATGTGATCTAAGTGACTTTGACCGTGGAATAGTTGTAGGTGCCAGATTTGGCCATTTGAGTATCTCAGAAATTTCTGATATCCTGCTGTTTTCACACATAACCATCTCTAGAGTTTACAGAGAAAGGTGCAAAAACAAAAGAAAAATCTAACAGTTCTTTTGGCAGAAATGCCTTTTTAATTGTGAGAGAGGTCAGAGGAGAACGGTCAGCTTGGTTCAAGCTAATAGGAATGCAACATTAGCTCAAATAACCATGTGTTACCACAGTAATGTACAGAAGATTATCGCTGAATGCACAATATATCAGACATGAAGTTGATGGGCTGCAGCAGTAGAAGACCACAAATATAAACTTAGTAGCCACTTTATTAGGTGCAGGAGGTTGGCCACTGAGTGTTTTCAGGTGGGAGAAATCTGTGGGTGATAAACATTGGCATAGATCCATTGGCCAAAAAGTCCTGAAAATCTGCTGCAAAGTTATTAATTTTGCAAGCTGACTATAATATAGTTGATGTGCAGATGACTCCTCCAACTGTTGTGCTTTATGCTGGAGTATTCACAGAGGATCCATCAGCAAACTACTGCCTAGTGCTTTAGATATTTTCAGCTGAAATTCTGTTGAAGAATACTTCCAAGGAAAATGTAGAAAATCTGCTTGTAACTTTGCAAGCTTAATGTTGACATGGTGTTTCAGGCATAATTTATGTCCAGGGTTTTACAAACACAGCTACTATCCTCGAAAACTAGTTTGAAGATAAATGTTGCTCTTATACTTACCAGACTGTTAGGACACAGAGGATAAGTTTTTCTCTGGGGTACTTAGTGGAACCATTGCACTGTTGTTGTCTCCAGCCAAGCAAGATTTTATGTGCCATAAATACGATAAAAGTCAATTGGCTGGAAATTGGATTGCACCTACATTTGGGATGTTACAACATGATACCCAAAGAGGTCCTCTCCATAAAATGGCAAAAATGCTCTAAAGCACATCTGAAGCAGTCCTGCAAGCATTACAAATCAGGACCAGTGTAATATCTTTTGGAATCAGTCTCAAATGAATTGATAAAGTGGCACACATGAGGCTGCTTAACAAGATAAAATCTTATGGTGTCACAGGAAAGATACTGGCATGGATAGAGGAATGGCTGACAGGCAAGAGGCAGGGAATAGGAATAAAGAGGGATGTTTCTGGTTGGCTGCCAGTGACTAGTGATGTTCCTCAGGGATCAGTATTGAGAATACTGCTTTTCACATCGTTTGCCAATGATTTGGATAATGGAATTGATAGATTTGTGGCAAAGTTTGCAGATGATATGAAGATAAGTGGAGGGGTAGGTAGTGTTGAGGAAGCAATGTGATTGCAGAAGGATTTAGACAATTTGAAAGAATGGGCAAAAAACTGGCAGATGGAATGTAGTGTTGGGAAATGTTGATAATACATTTGGTAAAAGGAACAATACGGACATCCCACCTCTCCTGGAAGTTCTGGGAGTCTGCCGCATATTGATAGCGGCTCCCTGATGCCAGCAAATTATATACAATATCCCGAAATCAAGTTTTTTGAGAGTGAGTGAGCGAGAGAGAGAGAGAGAGTGAGAGACAGACAGAGAGAGCAAGTGACAGAGAGAGCATCCTGATTGGTCTCTCTTTGTGCTAAGTAGACCTATCGGTTTTCTCTGTGGGCGGGCTTTACAGTCGACCTCTCTCTCTCTTTCATTGTCCATCAGTTCAGTTTAGTGTCTTGCAGCGCCATGGCAGGGTGTTCCAAAAAAAGAAAATATAAAACGTACTTCACCCCAGACTACACTAAAGTGTACCCCTGTCTAATAGGGGTCAGAAATAATGACAGTGTTGCTCGCTGCACTGTTTGCAACAGTGACTTTTCTACTGCTCATGGTGGGTTAAGGCTGTAAAAGACAAACTCACCTCAACATAACAGGTGTCATTCATTCATTAGCATAGCTAGCATTATTTAAACTAGCTGGCTAGCTGCTAAGGAGCTACTCTATTGATGTCCTATGTGATGAGGCCAAACTCCCAGTAGACTTGCTTAAAGTTGTAATAGAATCAAAAAAAAATGACTCTATGATAATATAATATAATTGTGAATCTGATGTCTTGCAAAATTAACAAATTCATTGACACAGACTGCTATGGGGTTGAGACTTCCGGCAAAATGCTCAAATCTGCCAAGCATGCCACATCACAGTACAAGGAAAGTTTGCAAAAGAAATAGAAAAGCTATTTGCATTAGCATTGAGACTGCCAACAAATACTCAACAAGGAATATATATATATATATGTGTGTAAATTGTTTCAATATGTGATCAAATAAATTCTTGTGTTCTTTCATAATCAAATGACCTGTATACATACACCCTTGGAGGTCGACGGGGGAGGGGGGGGAAATATGGAGTTGCGGGGGGCAGGGGTAGTGGTGCTACCTCCCTGAAATGAGTTTTTGCAGGGTGGGATGTCTGACAATAGTGCAGACTATTATCTAAATGGGGAGAACTTTCAAACATCAAAGGTGCAGAGTGACTTAGGAGTCCTCATACAAAACTCTCAGAAGGTTAATTTACAGGTTGAGTCTGTGGTAATGAAGGCAAATGCAATGTTGGCATTTACTTCAAGGGAAATAGAATTTAAAAGCAAGGAGATAATGCTGAGCCTTTATAAGACACTGGTCGGGTCACGCTTTTAGTATTGTCAACAGTTTCGGGCCCTATATCTTAGAAAGGATTTGTTGTCATTGAAGAGAGTCCGGAAGAGTTTCTCAAGGATGATTCTGGGAATGAAGCAGTTAATATACGAGGAGCGTTTGACAGTCTTAGGCCTGTACCCACTGGAATTTAGAAGAATGCATGGGGATCTCATTGAAACCTACCAAATTTTGAAAGGACTAGGTAGGGTGGATGTGGAGAGGATGTTTTCTATGGTGGGAATGTCCAGAATTAGAGAGCATAGGCTCAAAATTGAGGGGCAACCTTTTAGAACAGAGGCAAGGAGCTTTTTTTTTATCTAGAGAGTAGTGAATCTGTGCAATTCTCTGCCACAGACTGTGGTGAAGGCCAAGTCCGTGGGTATATTTAAGGCAGAAGTTGATAGTCAGGGCATCATAGGATATGACGAGAAGGACAGAGTATGGGGTTGAGTGGGATCCGGGATTAGCCATGATGGAATGACGGAGCAGACTCAATGGGTGAATGGCCTAATTATGCTCCTATGTCTTATGGTCTTATAAATACTGGCACTGCTTTCCACAACAACAGGAACCATTTCTCAGCCCGTAAAGGCACATCAGACAGACACACATAGTGACTGCCATAGAGAAGACAGTAGGCTGTTGGAAGGAGAGTTAGAACACCAAGAATAAATAGGTAAAACATTCAAGAAGGAGGTCTGCCTCATTATTCCTTTTATTGCACATTTATTTATCAGGTGATTTGTAGTAATTATTATGTCTTTGCGCTGTACTGCCAAAGCAACAGCTTTCACTTCATGTAAGAAAGTGGTAACGAACCTGGTTCTGATTCTGATGCTAAAGGTGGGAGAGGTGGGAGGAAGGTCAGGTATAGGATTAAGAATCCTCAAGATATAGAAATTTGGTGTAGAAATTGCTTGTTAAGAACATCATCATAAATACTGCTCTCAAACAAACCCACTTATTCAGAAACACACAATTAATCACACATATCATTCCCCCATTCTTATCTCACCATTGACTTTCTGATTGTAGCCCCACTCAGGGGTAAAGCTTCTACCTGTGCAATGATGAAAAGCTTCCCCAACATGTTTCACCTTTTGCACTCAGCCAAGGGAATACCCAGATGGAAGGGCAGCTGCATGGAAGGAGGTTTCTCAATAGCTCAGTACTTCGCCATGGCAGATGAGACAATCCTTTTCCTTATGAGAAGAGAGGTGAAGGACATACCACCTCAAGGAAACAAGCTGCATGAAATTTGATAGATATACTCTCCAAAAATGTTTCATTGTGATGACTGCTTTTGACTTGATGAACAGGAAACAGTCTCATTGCCACCCATTCTGTGGCATCACCACAAGGACTCACAAGACTGCAAGAATACTGCTTGAACCCTCAGACTTGTCCATTCAATGTGATCTCTCTGACATCTCAACACTTCTTTTGTGTCAGTTCTGCACATTGTTCAATTATGGTCTTATAGGTTATGGGGAGGCGGCTGGGAGCTGGGGCTCAGGAGGAGATAGAGAAAAACGATCAGCTATGATTGAGCGGCGGAGCGGAATCCATGGGTCAGATAGCCTAATTCTGCTCCTGCGTTTTATGGTCTTATAGTCAATTCCCTAATTTTTGAAGAAATTATTTCCCTCTTCTTTTAGTAGAGCAATTGATCAAGCTTCCACAACTCTCAGGGAGAATAATTCTAGAGATTCACAACTCACTGTGATAAGAAATTACTGTGCACCCAATGTTAATCTGCATATTGTCACCTTTCAATCATGTTCGCTCCTTTGCTTTCGCCTTCTAGTTGAGTGGAATCATGTCAATATTTGGGGGGGGGCGGTAGTTTGGATGGCTATGGTCCAGCTGCAGGTTGATGGAACTAGGCAGCCTTAGATGGTTCAACACAGACCAGATGGGCTGAAGGGCATGTTTCTGTGCTGTACATTTCTATGACTCCATGACTCTATCTATCCTGACATATCCTTTACGTTTCAATAATCTTACCCTTTATTTTTCTGTACTTGACAGAGTACGGATTTTTAGTCAACTGAATATACATATCCTCAGAGGAAAAAGCCTTGTAAGTCTCTTCTAGACTGCATCCAATGCTGATTCTCCAGAACATTCTCACTTTGAGCAAGATAATAATATGGTGGGACAGAAGAGTAGGTAGATGATGGTCATGATGATTGTGATGATGATGATTGTGATGATGATTGTGATGATAATGATGGTGGTGGTGATGATGATGATGATAAATACTTTATTGATCCCAAAGGAAATTACTGTCACAGTAGCATTACAGTGCAGTGCACAGATATACAAATATAAAAATATTAGAAGAGAAGTAAGAAAGAATAAAATAAAAGTTACCTCTAACAGTCTAACAGGAGGAGTCATCACTTCCCCAGCTATAAGTTGACCCATTATAGAGCCTAATGGCCGAGGGTAAGTATAACCTCATTTAGCGCTCTTTGGAGCAGCACAGTTGTCTTAGGCTATTACTAAAAGTGCCCCTCTGTTCAGCCAAGGTGGCATGTAGAGGGTGAGAAACGTTGTCCAGAATTGCAAGGATTTTCCATAGAGTCCTTTTCTCACAGCCTCCGGTGTGTCCAGTTTGACTTCAATAACAGAGCCAGCCTTTCTAATCAGTTTATTAAGCCCTTGGCATTACCGTGGTTGATGCCATTGCCCCAGCACACCACCATCTAGAAGATTATACTGGTGACACCAGACTGGGAGAACATATGAATGAGAGGCCCACGCACCCCAAAGGACCTCAGTCTCCTCAAGAAGTAGAGACAACTCCAGCCCTTCTTGTGCACAGCTTACTTGTTGGTGCTTCACGCAAGTCGGTCATCCAGGTGCACCCCAAGTACTTGTAGGTCCTCACCACATCCACGTCCTCACTATCAATAGTAACAGGGAGCAGTGCAAGTTTAGTCTTCCTAAAGTCTATCGCCGTCTCTTTTGTCTTGCTGATATTGAGCTGCAGCTGATTCAGCTTGCACCATTTAACAAAATCCTCCACCAGAGCCCTGTATTCGTCCTCCCATCCTCCCTTTATACACCCAGCTATTGCTGAGTCATCAGAGAATTTCTGCAGATGACATGACTCAGAGTTGTATCTTAAGTCTGACGTATACAAGGTAAACAGGAAGGAAGCCAATACATTCCGCTGTGGGGCTCCGGTGCTGCTCATAGCCATGTGTGACACACAGCTCTGAAGCCACATAAATTGTGGTGTGCCAGTCAGGTAGTCCATTATCCGGGATACAGTGAAAGTGCCAGCCTGCGTTGAACTGAGCTTTTCCCCTAGTAATGAGGCTGGATGGTATTGAAGGCACTTGTGAAATCTAAAAAACATGATCCTCACAGTGCTGCCCTGCTTATACAAATGGGAGTAGGCTCTGTTCGGCCGGTAGATAACAGCATGATGGACTCCAATATGCTACTGGTAGGCAAATTGCAGGGGATTGAGGGCAAATCTGACCAGGGGTCAGATGTGAGCCAGGACCAGCCTCTGTAGGTCTTCATGGTGTATGAGGTCAGGACCACTGGATGGATGATGATGATGATAATGATAATGGTAACATAGATGATGATAATGATGACAATGATTATGGTGATGAAGATGGAGGTGACAATGGTGAAGAAGTTACTGATGATAACAATGGTAGTGATGGTGATAAATAACACTATTATTCCACTTGACATATTAGGTTATTGGATGCCTTTTATTGGGAGATATACACAGTACCACTGGGTTGCCATCTGACAAAAGACGTTGGCACAATGAATCTGTAGGTAATGGTGAGTTCACAAATATAATTCACCAGAGGACTCAAAATACCTTCGTAACAATGTTAATGTAAATTCCCATCCAGATATTTAGTGAGCGCAAAAGGTAACAACAATTATAGCAAGGTGCCTCTATGAGCTCTACCAGAAGGTTTTGTGGAGACAGGAGCACGTGAAATTCTCTCTAAAAGCCATGAATGCTTCTTAGCGAGAGATCAGTGGAGACCCCATTACACTGCACATACACTCACTGGCCACGTTATTAAGTACATGTGTACACCTGTTCGTTAATGTAAATATCTAATCAGCCCTAATGAGGCAGCAACTCAGTGCATAAAAGCATGAATCAAACATCAGAACGGGGAGGACATGTGATCTAAGTGACTTTGACTGTGGAGTGATTGTTGGTGCCAGTTGAGGTGGTTTGAGTATCTCAGAAACTGCTGATCCTTTGGGATTTCATATACAACAGTCTCTAGGGTGTGCATAAAACGACAAAAAAAATCCAATGAGCGACAGTTCTGTAGGTGAACATGCCTTGTTAATGAGAGAGGTCAGAAAGAATGGCCAGACTGGTTCCAGCTGATAGAAAGACAACAGTAACTCAAATAACCATGTGTTATAACAGTAATGTGCAGAAGGGCATCTCTGCATGCACAACACATCAAACTTTGAAGTGGATGGGCTACCACAGCAGAAGACCATAAAACATACACTCAGTAACCACTTTATCAGGTATAGGAGGTGCTTGAGCATTGTGATGTGTAAGTATAAATTGAGGTCATATACCACAAATTCTTCCAGACTGTGCAGTTTTCAAATCAGCTAGCTAGGTATCTAATCTGCGGGAGTAGTTTGAAATTCCAAAAGAAAGTGGGAGCAGTTTAGCATCACCGTTGAG
Source organism: Mobula birostris (assembly GCF_030028105.1). Lineage (NCBI taxonomy): Eukaryota > Metazoa > Chordata > Chondrichthyes > Myliobatiformes > Myliobatidae > Mobula > Mobula birostris. The sequence continues at coordinate 24,606,999 of NC_092388.1, forward strand.
CAGAAATTTGTCCTTGGTGAAGATAGGTAATACACACGAGCAGCCAAAGTTCCCTATAAGCAGAGTGAGGCTAACAGAACATCAGCAGCACTATGTTCTTGTCGCACACAGGCAGGTGGCTATCATTCATGAGCAGAGAAATGCTGTGGGTGAACTGATCATGGTCCTAGCAAAACAGAGAAACAGACTACGGTGGCTCCTTCCTTTTCTGCAAACAATGGCCAGAACCCTGTTGCAATAACACAGCAAACTGAAGCCAAAGGAGAGAAGACAGCAGACTGCTTGAAAATAAGTTTCAAGATTTATTCTCTCTGTCCCTGAAGATTCAAACAATAACAGTGTTGTTTGGATTCCAGCAGATTGCTACATCAATATCCACTGAATCACCAGAGAAGTTGATGTCCCTGTTCATCACGGTGCCAATCTGCTGTAGCATTTCATCAGAATCTCAGGGAAACGAAGAGGGATATTGAGAGTCTGAGGAAGTGCAAAGAATGAGGGACAGGGAGGCTAAGCAATAAAAACAGGAGATAGGTTGGGATATGGGAAGAGCGTGTGATTGAGAGTCTGAGCAGGCGCAAGGAACTGAAATCTGGAACAACAAACAATCTGCTGGAAGAACTGAAAGGATTAAGCAGGATCCGTGGGAGGGTTTATGTGAAGTTTTGATCGGAAACATGGACAAGTCGTCCTCCCACAGAGGTTGTGATGCATGTTTCTTCCGTTTCTTTTGGGATTGGTCAAGAGACTTAAATAGGGGACCATTAATAAAGAGCAATGTCTTCATTGCAACTATGCAGAAAGCAGAGACATAGCATAACTAGTCTCATAGACAAGGAAGCTGATATTTGGGAAGCTTAATTAATAAAAGTGAAACGAGAGAGTAATGGTTATGGAAGGAGTGAATTGGAAATCAAAGTGTGACATGAAAAGGCAGGAAGTACGCACAAAAGCTTTTCAAAAATAATTGGAAATGGAGTGGTAAAAATGCCTTGAACAGTCAAAGCCCAAGGATCTTTATTTGAGTGCATGCAGCATCTGTAACAAGATGCATGAGTTGGAGGCACAAATTGAAATAAATAATTTAATAACTGGTGAGATATGATTGCAGTATGATCAGGATGGGCAATTCAGCATTACAAATTTCCAACAGAATAGTTGAAAAGGAAAATGGGGATCTGGGAAGACTTGTAAGGAACATATCAATGCCGTGTTAAGTAGTGATATGGATAAGTGTATGCTGTAGACTCAGTTTAGATAGAAGTGAGGAAAGCTGAGTAATGGCTGACACAAATAGGACTGATCTGTGGATTTCTGAAGTGTTGTCTCACAATAGAACAGGACAAGAATGGAGAATATCGAAGTATATAAGAAAAAGTACAGCATTTGTCATGGGTAATGTTAATCTGCATATTGATTGAGCATAATGAAACTGGGCAGGGTAATATGGAAGAAGAATTTGTGAAGAACATCAGAGATTGTCTCTGAGAGCAATACCTTATGGAATCACCTGGAAACAGCTATTTTAGATTTGGTCGTGTGTAAAGTGGTAGGTTTAATATGAGAACGTTAATGAAAGATCCTCCAAGGAGTTACTGATCACAATATGATAGAATTCCAGGTACAGCTTCAGGGCAAACACATCAGATCCAAAACCCATGTTCTCAATCCAAATAAAGGCAATTATAAAGGAAGAATTATCTAGGATGGACTGGGAAAACAAATTAAAGAAAAGATCAGTGGTTAAGCAGTGACAGATCCTTAACTTCAACAGCACGGTAACATAGAAGTTAGTGCAATGCTTTATAGTGTCAGAAATCAGTGATTGGGGTTCAATTTCTGCCGTTGCCTTTAAGTTTATACGTTCTCCCCATAACTGTATGGGTTTCTTCTGGGTGCTTTGGTTTCCTCCTGCTTTGCAAAAGACATATGGGTTGTGGACCTGCTATGCTAGTGCCAGAAGCTTGATGACACTTGTGGTCTGTGTTGGTCGTTCAGGCAAATTACATGTTTCTCTGCCTGTTACAATGTTTTATTGTACATGCGACAATTAGAGCTAATCTCAATCTTTAAGCAACTTTTTTTTATATAAAGTTCAACAGAAATATATTCCAATCAGAAAGAGAGACTTGGTGAGAATGATGAACCACCTGTGATCCAGAAAAGAGGTCACAGAAAGTAATGAATGGAAACTAGGCCATACAATATGGCATAGCTATTTGCAGATAAGAGAACTAGAAAGTTTTCCAGATAATATCAAAGCAAATATCCAGAGATTCGATGGAAAAAGGAAGAATGTAGCTGAGGAATGAATACCTTGAACCTCTTGAAAGTGAGACTGAGAAATGAATAATAGGAAACAAGGAAATGGCAGGCAAGTTATTTGCTTTGTCTTCTTTTCACGTGCAAATATAAAAAGATATCAATGACCAGGAATCTCACAGCATGTACAGCAACCTCTGAAACTCCCTATGCACATAACAGCCATAGAAATAATTTTGAAGTACTCTTCATTGTTGGAATATGAGAAAAGCAGCAGCCAACGTACACACAGCAAACTCTCATAGACAGCAAAGAAGCAGCTTACAGACTTTAGTAACAAAAAATGAAAACTCTGGAAACACTTAATAGGTCTTGTGTCATCTGTTTCAGATTAAAGACCCTTCCAATTTGATAACAAATGAAACAAGTTGGTTTCAAGTTGTAGTGAGCATGCAGGAATGATCGATAGTACAAGGGGCATACCCCTGATAGGGTTAGGTCTGGGTTTCAGATATTGATTATATTATCTGGTTGATAGGTAAATACAGAACTGAAGTGAAAGAAAATACAAATAAAGGAAAATAAAAACAATAAACTGTAGAGCTATAGAAAATATCTGATAAGTTAGGTTGTGAAAATAGAGAAAAACCGAGTCAATATTACAGGTGGATAAGAGGCTGTTTCTGATACAAACAGAGAAAGTGTCAGATCTGAAGTTGTCGAATTCATTCTTCAGCCTGAAAATATAAAGTATGTTCAGACAAAAGAGGAGGCACTACTTCATGTGCATATGCCACATACACAGACTGGAGAGAGTGGTGATTTACTGTGACAGGAACAGGACGTTCAGTATAACAGAATAAAGGTGCTCCACAAAGCAATTACCTAATCTGTGTTTGATTTGTCGAATTGAGAGGAGACTGCATTGTGAGCACTGAATGATTAAGCTACATGACAAGAAGTTAATGTATGCTGAGGGCTGTTTGGGCTCCTGGACAGTAGAAAATAGGGTAAAAAGCCTGAGTGGTAGAGTGGTGTCATTGCAAAGCTCTGGTGATGCAGGTTTGACCCTCAGTTCTGGAGCTGCCTCCAGGGAATTTGCACATTCTCCGTGTGAACATATGGGTTTCCTCCAAGTGTTCCAGTTTCTTCCCCAATCCCAGTGATGTGTTGGTTAGTAAGTTAATTGGCCATTGTAAATTGCTCTTAGTGCATAGATGTCTGGTAGAATCTGGGGTAGGGTTGGAGTTTATGGGAAAATTGGGAGCATAGATAAGATTAGTCTACATTTTGTGTAAATGTGAGTTTGATTGTCAGCATGAACTTCATTGGCTGAAAGGTGCATGACTCTATAACAGGTGTTGAATCGTATATGTCTGCATTGGCAAGTGCCGTGACTAATAGAGTGGATTTAATGATTTCTAGTGTGGGATGAATATTGGTTTTGAAGAATAGCTCTTCTTTATAACAGTGCAGCAAAGTTTCTAATGTCCTCCTGAAAGAGCATATGGGACTGATTTAAAATCTTATCTGAAACAAGGCACTCATCACAGTGCAGTGAACCCTTCATTTTGTCCATCTGGATTTTGTCTGCATGGTCTTTGTTAGGATGGGGTCAGTACCTGGTGGAGCAAATAGGAAAAGGAAGGAATAGAGAATGAAAGGACATTCGCTGGTTAAATTCTTAAATCATTTCTGCGATTGCAGAAAAGACAAGCCAATGTTTGATTTGTCATATTCAACTCTGTTGCACATACCCTTATTCCTTCTCACGTTTGCCTGTATATAATACAAAGTCATATATTATTAACATTTTTCCTCATTAAATTAAATTGAAAATGCCAATTGTAGTGGTAGACCTTATTAACCGGGGCAGAGGGAATTTTTCACGCCCTGCCTGTCAGCTGGATGAAATTCTAATCAAACCTCTAACTTACGCAAGAGTCATTATATAAGCAGTATGATGAAAGTTTAAAAAACCAGAAAATTGCAGCAGCTAAACGCACTATGCAATTAGTTCTGTCCCTTAAGAAATGGAAGGTAATGACAAGTGCACTGGACAATGGGGTTTATTTTTCCAATAGTGACAGCTCAAAGCCTCGCTTCTTCCACAGAGGCTTAATTACACTATTTTATAAAAATTCACTAATGAGTTAGAAGGAAACCAATTAGTTCAAATATGCACATATGCATATAATTATTATGATTGGTCTAAAAATGCGATAGACTTTGGAGAAAACCTGCAAATCCTGGTAATGTCCTCTCACTTAATTCAGGTGAGTTTTGAAAAAATTGTTGAAGGGATACGTTACAGACTGGTCCTAGCAAAAGGCACTGAAATAGGGTGAATTGGTTAACTCTTTCAAGGTGACAGCACATCCAAAGGGCCAAAGGGCAAGGATATATTATATCAGTCTCCCTGACGGCTTAGCCAAGCATCTGAAAGCCTGAGTAGTAAAACTGAGACCTTATCAGGGTGGAAGAATTTAATGGTTTAATGTTTTGGGTCAAAATGTAATTACTTATTAGCTTAGTTTTCATCAGTTACAAATCTTGGGCTCTTTCTGGTTAAATATTATAATTTCATTTCATGTTATGTACCACAGTTAGCTCTACTCTCAACAATGCTTTAGTTGGTCCTGGCTTCAGATCTTTCCACATAATATCTATGCTCACTCTTTGATGCTATCCTGAAGTTGTACTGTAAATGATTTAATTTGGGTGAAATTTTAATGGTGAGGATTCATCTGCTTTCCGATGTTCAGGCATGATTCTGAAGAGGAAAAGGTAAATCCTGTGTCTCAGCCTATAGTTATTTCTCAACTTTACAAAAAAAAGAAAAAAAAAGAGTATCATGTTAGTAAGTTTTGGTTTGAGCTGGATTTGTTACCTAGGGTTTCTGCCCACCCACCTTAGCCAAATTCTCAACATGAACCACCAAGCTCAATCACACATGAAGGGCTTCCAGCAAGGCCTCAGTGGAAATGAGGCTTTTGGATACATTGTGCTGGGGCCTCATGTCCCAGAATTGTCAGGGGAGGGGAATGAGTCTGAGACAGGTCTTAAATCTCTCTGTGCTCAGAAGCATTTAACTTCTATTACAAAGGCTTTAAAAATGACTGAAAATGATTGAAACATTTCAGAATCAGAATCAGAATCAGCTTTAATAACACCAGCATATGTCATGAAATTTGTTCAGGAAGGCACCAAGAAATAATCAAAGACAGCATTGGAATAACTGAGCTTAAGTTTTTCATTTTAATCCTCATTGAAATAAAGAGAATCACTGGTCCAATGGGTTTTCTTTCTGCTGCAGAGCTACAGCACTGTGCTGTGAGACCTTAACACAATCCTGTTGCTCCATTGCATTCCAACTGGAATGCAGTAAGAGGGCAGATTAACAGATGCCATTCTTTATCACTCAGCATGTCATGGACTTATTGTGGCTTCACAAAATCTGTGAGACTTATCTTGGATAGCTTAGCACCAATGGTTGCCAAATCATCAGTTCAAAGTAGAAATTCAGCTCATTTTATTGTCATTTGTGTTAGCTGGCTGGGGGAAAGAAAATGGCGGCAATGCATTCTGCATTGGAAGACTACTGCACATTGAAAAATGCAGTTTATAAATGTTTTGGTGTGCCTGCAAGTGGTGAAGGCTGCCATATGAATGCAGGTCATTGCTTCCTATTTTAATTATTTCATATTTTTCCTCTGTTATATTGATTTGATCTGTTCTAACAGCAGGCTTCCAACACATCTTACAGGTTTAAACTTTTAACAGTTGGAGGTTCTTGCTAAGTCAATATTAGTTATAAATTCTTGATAATTAAATTTTCCATCTACACTGCAGGGTATTTTTCTCAAGCAGACAGAGCTGGGTAGGAGAATGGGGGAAGAAATTTACGTTTGATCCTTTGCATGAAACATTTATATGAGCATTGTTATTTTGTTGTCTTTAATGGAACTAAGTTTAACCAGTAGCTGAAATTTAGCAATGTATTTATCATTGGTCACATTCCCTCCTCCAACCAACAATGCACCATCCACAAACTAACCACCACAAACCCCCCTTCCCCACACCACACACACATATCAAAAACGTTTCTCTGTATCTGTTAATGCCAATGAAAAATAAGCCATAAATCTATAGAATTGTTGCAAAGATCACTGCATAAAAGATGTTTGTCTTCTGCTACATAAAGAGTACGTTCATCGATTTTTGCTGAATTGATTGAAGTTCATGTGCTGAACTTAACTAAGATTACCAGGATAGTTAAATGTCCATGAGATCTGGGTTGGCAGAATAGAAACCTGTGCTACGTATTTTCCTACATTAATGGATAGCATAAGTATTTTTTTAACAACTAAAACTGAGAGAAGAAGAAACTACTGGCAAATACCAAGTTCATGTTGATGAAGATTTTGATATTATAGTTACAAAGACTCATCATCCATGGCCAGTGAACATCAACTGGCGCCATTGTTTTGAGTCACAAATTGCCGAGTGTAGAGAAAGGCTCATTGTTTAACACAACAACAACAGATTGGAATCAGAATCAGGTTTATTTACACTGACATATGTCATGAAATATGTTGCTTTGAGGCAGCAGTACAGTGCGCTATGTAAAAAAAAAGTACCATAAATTACAACAAGAAATGTAAAAAAGTAAAGATGTGGTACAAAAAGGAAACAGAATAGCCAGGTGGTGTTCATGGGTTTATGGACCTTTCAGAAATCTAATGGCAGAGGGGAAGAAGCTGTCCCTAAAACATTGTGTATGTCTTGATCATCATCATAATAGTGACAGCAACAATGAAGAGTATTTATACAATAACTCTAACATAGTGAAGCAGCAATTTTGTTGTTCACATACAGACCTGTGCAAAAGTATTACGTACATGTAAAAAGAATTCTGTAAAGCAAAGTTGCTTTCAAAAATAATGAAGTGAAAAGTTGCTAAATATCAAAAAATTATTATAAAAAAAACTAACAGTGAAAAACTAAATCAAATCAATATTTGGGTGACCACCCTTTGTCTTTTGAACTACATCAGTTCTCTTAGGTACATTGTTATACAGTTTTATAAGAAAATCTGCTGGCAAGGTTGTTCCAAATATCTTCGAAAACTTTCCACAGTTCTTCTGAATACTTTTGCTGCCTTGCTTGCTTCTGTCTCTCCAGGTAATCCCAAACAGCCTCGATGATGTCGAGATCAGGGCTCCATGGAGGCCATACCATCTGAAATCATATTAAAAATCTAGTGTGCCTAAGACTTTTACACAGTACTGGAAGTTCTATTCACCTCCTGTGTTTCATTCGTTATGCAAATTTTCACGAGGGAAGGAAACATTTCCATCATTCCGTGAGCTATCTTACTCCCTCTCCTAATGCATATTATGTTCCTCTGGCAAAGCGGAATACAAGCAGTTTAAAGTTTAAAGTGAGTTCACTGATTTATGTTCAGTGTCAGCAAGGAAAAAGTAAATGGGATTAACGTATGCTTTTTGAATACTATCAACCTGAGTATATCATAGTTCTGTGCCAACGTTAATAAATAATTTAAAAAAGTGAGGCGTCACATCTATATAACCTAACCTGTTGAGTTGTAGAAAACAATGGCACAACATTTAAAAGCACATTCATCCCCAAAGAAAATAAGAAAATTTGCATTTCTATATCAATTTTCACAACCAGAGTATTTAACAAATATGAACTATTTTTTTAAAGAGTAGCTACAATTGTAATGAAAGAAATGTAAAATGTATTTTACACATAACATACCCTCTAAAATTGTCATTTGATGCTAACCACATTCTCTTCTTTTAATGATGTTGGATTTGAGACATAAATGTTAACCTAGTCACTGCAGAGAACTCCCTTACTATGTTCCACAGAGGTGATTTGGCATACTTTATATTTACCTGAGCAGGCTGGAAAATAATTGATCTATTGTCTTTTCTTAAAGACAATCCCTCTGACAGTACAGCACTACACCTTCTAAGTTCTACAATGGACTGTCAGCCAAGATTTTGGTGCTCAGTTTACTGGATTGAGACTTGAACGCACCTCTTTTGATTCAGTGGCAAACAAACTACCAGATGTAACAGCCAAAGCAATTAGATTTATACATTACTGGTATTCATTTGATAAAATTAATTTCAGTAGTCAAGTCAAACTTGATGGAATGTAAAATCACAAAAAAATCAAATTGGGTTTGCATGCCACTGTAAACATAAGAGGTGGATTTTTATCTTTATCACTTAGAGCAAAATTGCAAAAGTGTTTTCTCAAAAGATTGACTTAAAATGTTATTGGAAACACTGACCAGTTAAATGGTCCACCTTTATGCATTTATTAGATCGTTGGCTGTCATACTGATAGAGCACAGAAAAGAGGCCACATTTTCCTTTGGGCTTTTGTTGGATGTTTGAAAGATCTATACAATTTGTTTCATATCTCTTGTTCTTTCTGTATTTCTCTAGAAATGTTTCCCCTTTGTGAAGTTTTCTAATATCCTTTGATAACCATTGAATTGAATTGTCAATTATCTTTTCAGGCCGTCTGTTCCAGATCATAAAAGGACACTGCATCATATTTTCCTCATTTCATCTCTTGCTCTCTTTCCAGTTACCATAGCTTCATCAACAATGGCTTGGGGCACAGCCTCCAAGCATGCCCATTTGCAGGTACTGTCTGCACCCTGAAAGTTGACACCAGAGGTTTGGCTGTCATTGGTTCTGGCATGTAATCACTGTAGATTGAATAATTTTGCATTAGTTCTGAAGATGACCTTGGCTCTCAAGGAAAGTCTGGTGAAGCAGAGACACAGTATTGCAGAAAAAATATTGTGTGCTTTTGCAGACCGTGTTCCGAGCTGAAGCATGTAAGAGGATGGGACTTATGATTAATATCATTCAGAAAGATATCCTCAACCTGCTTCTACTGCAGTAGAGGTTCATAAGAAGATCTAGGAAAACATGGACCACCCCTCCCTTTAAGAACCACAACTTAGTGAAGCTGGATATTGATGATGATTGAGGAAGATGTTAAAGACCTCAGACCAGACTCAAAATTCATGGTCTACTAGACAGTAGCAACTGTGCCCTGCAGCTTGCCTCTGAGAGGTGGACCATCTTCAGCAGGCAAATTCAGGCACTGGAAAGAAACACCACCAACAGTGACTCGACAAAACCCTCCAAATTCACTGACAGGATAAACAAACTAATGTCATTGTGCCCTGCCCAGCCAATATCCCAGCTGAATTTAGTCAATATGTTAGATGGCCTCACCTGATACAAAATCTGAAACAGACACACCATTACAAACTTTGTTATAATCAGAGACTACCAAGTCAACAGAAGAAAGGATAAGAGGATGTGCTGAAAACCTTCTTGAAGAAATAGAACATCACCTTTTTCTCTTGGGTATTTCTAGCCCATGACTGCTCAAAGTGCAGAAGGGGCATTTGGTATAGTATTGACAATCTAAGATCAGGAATACTCACCATCTAACAAAGTATCTGCTCAATCTCCCCCCTACCCCACCACCAGTTGGCATTTTCTGTCACTCATTGACCTCATTGGTCACTTTAGTAGTCATAAAACCAGAAGAAGAGGAAGAGGAAAAGGAGAAAAAACATATTGATAACAATGATAGTAATAATGAGCCCTACCACTGTGGTGGGATCGGTGAACTTGGCAATGTGATTACTTGGGTGTTTGGTCGTGCAGCCATGTTTGAGTAGAGTGTACAGCAATGGCACACAGCTCTGGGGTGCACCTGGGTTGATGATTATGGGGAGGGAGGAGTGGTTGGGCGTTCTGACTACCTGTTTGTTTGAGAGTCCAACACCTAGTTGCACGGTGGTGTATTTAGACTGAGGAGTAGGAATTTGTTTACCAAGGTCTGTGGGACAATAGTGGAAAGGAAGATAAGTAAATAGATTCTTCTTTTTAATAGAGAAAAAAAGAGAAAATAATGAATAGTGGGAGAAGAAGAAGAAAGACAACAGCTTTGTATTTGATAATCATTAGGCATATTTCTTCCGAATTCTGCATCATCTCACAGGATGACCAAAATGTCACATATACAGAATCAGTGTCGAAAACTTTGTAAATATTCGTTACCTTTTTCCTTTGGTAAACAAATCAATTCACACATCTTTGCTTTGTACAATTTAATTCAAAGGATATTCTGTAGGTTCTTAAACAACTTCATAAACGCTCTATCCTTTGGCTATAGAGTTGAGTAATCTTTGCATTCTCTGTTTCTATTTCCTGAAAAAGAAACAGTTAAACGTCAATTTTGTTTTCAATTTAATGAAAGGGAAAAGGCTCATTTTTGTTCTGAGATTTTGCCTCTACTTGTTTATCTTAAATAAAATGGTAATAGAAAGCAGTTATTTATGGATCTTGTCAGTACATGGCCTCCTCTTGTGCCATGATGAGGCCACCCTCAGGGTGCAGGAGCAACACCTTATATTCCAACTGGGTAGCCTCCAACCTAATGGCATGAATATTGATTTCGCCTTCCAGTATTTTTCCCCCTCATCCTCCTCTCTCCCTATTCCCCATCTCTGACCCCTTACATCTTTTCATGTGCCTATCTGTACCACCAGCCCCTCCCTCCCAACACCCGGGTCCCTTCCTTCCCTTTCTCCTGTGCTGCACTCTCCTGTCCTATCAAATTCCTTCCTCTCCATCTCTTTATCTTTCCCATCCACCTGGCTTAATGTATCACCTTCTTGCTACTCTCCTACCTTCCCCTCCATCTTGTTATTCTGTCATCTTCACCTTTCCGTTCCAATCCTGAAGAAGGGTCTCAGTCCGAAACTTTGATTCTTTATTTATTTCCTCATTTGCTGTTCCTCCAGAATTTTTTACGAGTTGTTATGTATCTGTTTACTTTCATTCATAAAGATTAGCTACAATGATAAAAATAATGTTTTTTTTATTGTAGGTTGTTCCAATCTGGAAAAGCACAAAAGGAGTATTCCTCAAATTATCATTCTCCTCATCTATAGACAATAGCTACATAGAATGAAAATGAGTCAGCCTCTACTGTTTCCTACAGTAACAGTATATTATTTTGTCTCTGGCCTGTAGAATCTGGTATATCACTGAGGACTATGCAGAAGTATGACCTATTTTTCATCAAATGCCATGCAATGGGTTTCTCCAGTGAGGGATGTTAAATCCCTAATGAAATTTCTAAAAATATCTACTGGGCTCACTCTATCTCTAAATACCCAGCTGACAAAGTGTAGCAACTAGAGAAGGAAAATATTAGAAGCAATCTTTCCAATATAGGCACAACAATAGAGACAGGTAAACGATTAAACTTCAGGCTAATCCTCAAAGCTACTTGCACAGAGTCCATTTAAGCTGGAACTATTATCACAGGTGTGATTCTTTTTACTGCGGAATGTAATTTAGAATTTACAACAATAAAGACAAAATGGATTTAGAAGATTCATAGGTTAAATGAGCACCTTTGTATTGCAGGCACAGGAACCTCAACCTTAATTAATTTGTGCAGGATTTCATTTTGCACCCAACGAGCTCTGGATTGCTATTAGCTGATGTTCATTTTGATACCATCACTTAAATCAGTTATAACTCTAGAGTAGAGAATATCAGAATCAGGTTTATTATCACTGGCATGTGTCATGAAATTTGTTAACTTAGCAGCAGCAGTACAATGCAATACAAGATAAAATAGAAAAAATAAGTAAGTAAATCAATTGCAGTAAGTATAGAAAATAGATTTAAAATAGTGCAAAACAAGAAGTAATATATAAGTAAAAAAAAAGTGAAGTTGTGCTTATGTGTTTAATGTCCATTTAGGAATTGTATGGCAGAAGGGAAGAAGCTGTTCCTGAATCGTTGAGTGCATGCCTTCAGGATTCTGTGCCTCCATTCTGATGATAACAATGAGAAGAGGGTGTGCCCTGGGTGATGGAGGTCTTTAATAATGGTGGTTGCCTTTCTGAGGCAACGCTTCTTGAAGATCTCTTAGATACTATGGAGGCTAGTACCAAAGATGGAGCTGACTAATTTTACAACTTTCTGAAGTTTCTTTCGGTCCTGTGCAGGAGAACACCACCACCCCCCCCCATTACCAGACAGTGACGCAGCCTCTCAGAATGCTCTCCAAGGTACATCAAAATAGTGCCTTCTTTATAGCTGCATTCATATATTGGGACCAGGGTAGATCCTCAGAGATCTTGACACCTAGGAACTTGAGATTGCTCACTCTGTCTAATTCTGACCCCTCTATGAGGATTGGTTCATGTTCCCTCGTCCTCCCATCTCTGAGGTCCATTTACTGACGTTGAGTGCAAGGTTGTGGCTGCGACACCACTCATCTAGCTGGTGTATCTCATTCCTGTATGCCCCCTTGTCTCCATCTGAGATCCTACTGGTAGGTCTGGCTAATGTACAAATGCAAGACGGTAGGTGGAAATGTAGGCTTTGTGGTACTTGCTCAACTTACAACGTAGAAGTTGATGAGCATCATGCTGTTCTGAAATTCGATTGTAATGCACTTAGTTTCAAAAATGGAATTTAGTGCAAGTTATTATATCGCATGCTTCATGTGTACAGCAGTCTACTGAACCTTTTTTTTTTGCCCCGGAGGAACCTTTAGAATAATTTCCAGGTCTCAGGAAACCCCTGCTTAAAAATTATTATATCTACAGCTCACGGTATGTTAGCGTGATCAGTAACTTGTAATCCAAAAATAATTGTCAATGCTCTTTTGAGTTCAGAATGAATTTTTAGCCACCCTTTCTTGAAAAAAATAGGTGGTTAAGCTTAGCTTACCTTTCTTGAAATTAATCTCCTTCTCTTTCATAAATTTTAAAAACTCATAAGGCAAACATAATACATTTCTGTTATATAAATGGCTTAAGCCAAAATGGGATTTAATTTTTCTAAAGGTAGGCTCTATAGATTTAATTTAAATAAAGGATGTAAATTGATTTTAGTTAATGCTATTTACGACATGAAAATTTATTGACAATGTTGAATGGTAAATGTACTAAAAACCATAAGCCAAAACAATATGAATAAAAATATAGCCTAAGCCATAATTTTATACAAGACTCTGAAAAAACATTTTCTTATTAAGTGACATGTTCAGGCTCAAATATAGGCCTAGCATATGAAACATGTGCTTGTTTTTTTGCTGCAAAAATACCTGAATCTGGGTTGAACTTGAGATCAGCACACATAGGTTTAAACTTCAACTGAAATGAGACGATTTCTATCCTCGCTCTTGATGATTGTTCAACAAGAAAAGCTTGCTCACGCATGTCAGAATTTGAAAACTGCAGCAAAATTTTCATTGCATTCTGATGAATGAGAGAGTACATTTCTTTCACAGAAATCCAGAAGTTGTCCAGGAACAGGTCAGTATATCTCAACCTGAGTGCACGATCAGAGTGCATCTCACAAAGTTCTTCGTCTTTTCTCAAAGACAAATTCTCGGGTTGAGCAGAACATTTAGAGAAAGGGTCCCTAACCCAGTCATATACTTATGTTGAAAGGGAGGAAAAACACTGTACAATTTCATTCTACAGTTCTTCCAGGTGGTCTTCAATGAGATTTGAGACTTTCTGATATCCTATTCACTCTCAAGCTCAAGCAGCAGTGGAAACATTTCAAGATTTCCTTTTGTAACATGACTTTTCCAAAGATTCAGCTTCCTTTTAAATCCAAGAATCTTGTCATTTTGAAGTCAAAACATTTTCTCCAGTGCCTTGCAGAGACTTGTTCAACTGGTTCATAAGATGAAAGATGTCCACTAAGTAGGCTAGTTTCTGCAGCCATTCTTCAGCTTCAAAGCACTCAGCAAAATCTGGCCCACTATTTTTTTGAAGTACTTCTGCAATTAACCTTTTAGCTCAAACACCCTGCTGAGAACTCTAAGCCACTGGATTTCTGTATGTAACTGGAGATTGGTGTGTTCTTTGTCCAGGTTTTCACACATTATTTTAAACATTCTCGAGTGAACTGGTCTTTGCTTTAAAAAGTTAACCATTTTTATAGCATCATCCAGAACATTTTTCATTTTATCTCCAAGAGTTTTTGACATCAACTCCTCTCTGTGAAGAAAGCAGTGTGTTGTGACATTGTCAGGATTTTTTTTTACAAGAGGAACAACACTTCTCATGGAGCCAGCCACAGATGGAGCACCATCAGTACAGGTGCCAACACTGTTCCTCCAAGACAGACCTTTTGTTTCCACATATGAAGGCAAAACATTAAATATATCTTGGCCTTTGCTTATTTTGGGTAGCTCTTTACAACAGAAAAAGTTTTCCTGAATTTCACCCTCATTTAAAAATCTTACAAATGCCACAACATGACATTGGTGAAATTTATTGACTCATCAACCTGGATAGAGAAGCTGTTGTTTTTCAGTTTATCACACAAAACTTCTTCGACATCATGTGACATGTCATGAGTTGGTTGACTTATCATACTGTTTGAGAGTGGCTGCCTTCTCAGCTGAACAAAATCCTTGCAAGAGCCCATTCTTGAGCTACTATATGAAAACCACAGTGTTCTTCTCACGCACACAGAGGATGCGCTACAGGCTGCAGACACTCAGTTTGCCAAGGCTGTAAGTGCTTTTGGGTTGACAGTCAGTCTGAAGAAAACAATGAAGCGCCAACAGTAGCCCCCTCATGGCATTTACAAGCCACCTCAGATCAACATTGACATCCCACCCTCTCACCGTGGTTGAGCAATTCACCTACCTGGGCAGCGTCATCTCCAATGATGGTAGTAAGGGATGTTACCAATCCACTCGCCATTGCCAGCGCTTCCAGAAAGGTGTGTGGAAGAACCATCAGCTGTGTCTGTCCACAAAAATCCAGGTGTACGGGGCTGCCATCGTCACAACACTGCTATAAGGTTCCGGAGCCTGGATCTTTTACCGTAAGCAAATCTGGTTGATTGAGCGCTTCCATCAGTGCTACCTCCGCTCCATCATGGGTATTAGCTGGCAGGACCATGCCTCCAAAAACAAGGACCTGGAGAAGGCTTAACTTTCAAACATTGAGGCTACTTTGTTGCTCAGGCAGCTCCGCTGGCCGGGCCACATGTCTCGCGTGGACAACTCCAGGTTACCGAAAACAGTACTCTACAGAGACTTCTCTCAGGGCAAGAGAGATCAACTCAAGTAGCAGTTCTCCCAGGCAAATAGCGAGGTCAATCAGTGGCAGCAGCTAGCCAGCTGCTAGAGACCACTGGAGAACACCAATGCACGGCACAGCCAAGGACCTTGAGACATCCAGATGAGCGACTGCTGAAGAGAAGGAGAGACGTAGGAAGGATCCTACTGCCCAAGTGCTTGCATCCCAGCTGTTCCTGTGTCCCTTCTGCTCCAGAGTCTGCAGAGCCGGAATTGGCCGCTACAGTCACCAATGATCATGCCATCGCTCTTGAGGACTTCTCTTTCTTCCTGAACTTTGCAAGCGAAGAACCAGCCATCATCATCATTGATCGTGAAACCTTTCTAATTTCTCATACTGCATCTCGTCCTAGCATTGCACCGACGATAACTTCACTTGCTACCATTATTAGGTTCTCACCAACTGTGTGACTTTTCCTTTTCTGGGTAATAAGTTATGCTACTAAATAGCTTGATTCCTGAACCCTTTTACTGACTGTGACTTTATTAACAAAAAGCTTTATTCTGTTTGTTTTGAGATTCCAATAGATGTTTAAGATAATCATCACTTTTCTATGTTGTATGGCTGTGATTTGTAGTTAGGTGTATTTTCAATTTTGCAGGAGACATTGCTGCATTTGTAAGTTATTTGCCATAGACTAGACACAAAGGAATAAAACAATTTGAATCACCAGTCCATGTAGAACCTATTGATAAGTAGCTTTCATTGTAAAGGCAGACTTCTTTGAGTCTGTTGCTGTACTAGTGCAGTGAAATGACCCGGAAGTTTGTAATTCAAAAGTCGTCACGTTGGACTGTCAGACATGTCTGTAAAACACAGGGGTTAATAAGATATAAAAGGGAGCGAGTGCATTCAATGCTCAGAAAACACACTTCATGCTCCTCATCAGCCTACTATCCTCCCTTCCGTGCAATATAGCAATCACCAATAATCAGCCTAACGTCCTCCACTCCATGCAATACAGCACTCAATTATCATCCTACCATCTTCCTTTCCATGCAATACAGCGCTCACTATTTATCAGCCTTCTGTATTCTCCTCCATGCAATACAGCACTCAGCAATTATCAGCCTACCGTCCTCCTCTCCATGCAATACAGTGCTTACCAATTATCAATGGCCTCCCCCTATCTCATCAAAACTGAGACTGGACTCAACCAAATAAACACAGTCCTGCTGCATACTGCCACACTGGGCTGAGGGACCTCTAATGAGATTGTTAAAGGTGCTGCTCAGTCACTGTCCACCGCTGTAAATGCTAGCATCGTAGTCATAATTTATGACTATGACTATCGCGTGTCATATGAAGTTCAAAAAGTGATGTTTATTTTTTAAATCACGAACTCTTGTGTAATCCCGAGCAACCACTCATGGAACCCCGGTTGAGAAACCTTGGTGTAGA
The DNA here is from genome assembly GCF_030028105.1 of Mobula birostris. Classification (NCBI taxonomy): domain Eukaryota; kingdom Metazoa; phylum Chordata; class Chondrichthyes; order Myliobatiformes; family Myliobatidae; genus Mobula; species Mobula birostris. The sequence continues at coordinate 24,623,866 of NC_092388.1, forward strand.
GAAATCCAATTTCTATCTCACCAACTCTGCTGCAGTACTTCAATATTATCATAAAGTGGTGCAAGTGATGGCAGCAAAGCCTGATAACTCCAGTGACCTGCCTTTATGGGTTTTCTCTGGGTTATCTGGTATACTCCTACTTTCTAAAGACATTGTGACTGGTAGATTAGGTAAAATAGGTTGTAAAATGGATTGATGAGATTGCTTTGAGAGCTGGCACTGACTCGATGGTCCAAATGGTTTTGTCCTTTGTTATAAAAAGGAATTTTGTTGCAGCTCTTGACTTCTGAGACAAGTTCCAGTTTGAATGAAACAATCTGTCACAGAAATAATTTGCCGATCATCACTGAATTAGATTTGACCTCTTCTTTGTTTGTGAAGGTATTGGGTTTGCTGACCATGAAGTTCTAAACTCAATCACAGACCTTAAACCCTATCTGATATAAATAGCTATGAGTACCCTCTCTAAAGTGAGATCATATTGTAAATACCTGACCTTCAAAAGCAAATTCACTTCCCTGTGTATTTTCCACAGCAAATTTAGCTGCCAATACTCTCTATATGAATAGTGGGTCACCTTTTCCTACCAAGGAGAAGATACTTCCAGCAAACAAAGTAGTTTAAGCACAATTCATGTATTTTCAGTGATACATGTTTTATCCAAACAGCATTTTTAAAACATACTTAAAACTCACAGAAGAGTTCTATCTTATATAAGACTTCCAAATTACACACCATTTCTAAAACCCAAAGGATGTCCAAAACACAGGTACAATTCTAATAAGCTAAAAAGACATAGCAACAATGCAGACAAATGTATCGTCTGTCACAGAAATCAAAACCAGAGGAATGGATTCAAGACACTCCATGTTTCTGTTCTTCTTCTTGATGTTTTTTAACCTTTCCTAATAAGTCTCAACTGCTCCATACAGATATACAGATTGGCAGACACTTGGATGATTTCATGTCTACATGATATTTCCTCAGGTATCCTTTTTACCTTAGTCTAAAAGCTTCTTGGAGACACAGTTCCGAGGTACCCACAATTAATGCTGTGAAGCTGACTCCATGAGAACACAAACCTTCCAACTTATTAACATATCAGCCATTTGATATGCTATGTGATATAATCCATCTGGTCTGCAAGGTTCTTTGAATCAAACAATTTACCAACATTGTCTGTTTGAAACAAGCCAATTTAGATAACTCACTGTCTTATACTGCACCTCTTGAAAAATCAGGCCATGTGCTGTAACCAAATATCCTGCTTTCTACAGACAGTGTGCCTGTTTGCAAAACTGTCCCTTCCACTGCAAACTGATTATTGCTTGTCATTGACATTACAAACTGGCCCCCGTTTATGACCAGCAGCTAAACAAAGAATATTATTTTGAAGTTTATCCTATTTGAAAACAATCCTTTAACCTCCAGAAGTATCAGCTGCCATGCTTGGAAAGCAAAGCTTGGCAAAAAAGGAGAGGCTCCCTGGCCCAGGAAGTGAACATCCATCACAGACTATGGGAAACTATGTTGAATTGTGCTGGTGGGAGGGAGGAGCAGAACAAAATGATAGATGAATGAAGATGGAAACAATTAAAATGCAAGCTCTTTTTCAACTATCTTGCAACAAACAGGACTCACTGGAAACTCAAGAAAAATATCCTAGCATTGCAATCTGCGAAAATAGAAAAACGCAAATTCGCAAAGTGCTCAACCTGAATGCAATGAACTATGTTAGAGGTCTTGGAAAAATACATCTGCTGAGTACTTTATTCCCACCTGAGAACACTAAATGAGGTAATTAGTGGAATGAATTTTGAAGCTGTTTGTACCACATTGCACCTTTAGTACTACTGATCAGGATGGATTTCTCGTCTCAAATCATAATGCAGCTTTGACTTTTGGGAGTTATTAGGCCTTTGGAGGAAAATGGGTAATGAACACAAGGAAAGTAATATATTTAATAATGTGTTGAATATTTATAATTATATTAGTGTAAAGTAAATGTATAAACAGGATGAAAGTATATTTTCCAGTTTTGAATATAGTAAATGCTAATAGCTTGCATTTATGCAACTCACTTTAACAAAGAATCTTGCAGCCAGAGAGGCAATTATTCTGTTGGTCCTGGCTGAATTTGAATCAACGATTAAACAATAATGTCAAACCCACTGGTTCCCAGATTAATACACTTAAATGTCATGTAAGTTAGAAACTAGCAGGTGATAAGATGATATCTTTGCTATCTGAAAGAAAGCCACAAAACATTCTAAAAATACCCACATTGCTTGCACAGCCTTTCAGGTGGAGTTGCAGGCCCAGGGCATTTCAGGATTCTTGATATAAATAAAGGTATACATTTTACTTCTACCTTGCCGGCAGGAAAATAATGATAGCTATAAACTTACATCCACTAGTTCTTCCAAATCATGCACACAATAATGTACAGTAAAATAATGAATATTAAATGTAAGATATTACATCTTCTGTAAAATAAATCAATTAGAATTCTTAGATTTGATCGGTGTTAGAATAACTTGATGAAACAAATCTTTGGTTACCAATGGTAAAGTATATAAGATGATGTAAAAAACAAACTGTTAGAGGAAGGGAGGAGGAAAGCAGAGACAGCGACTGGAAAATGACAGCTGGAACTAAACTGTGGATTCAAAGGTACGGTCAACATTTTTGGCAGAAGCTATATCAGGACCGTACCGTGAAGATGGGCAGTATCAGAAGGAGGTAGAGAGGGGTGAGACAGGATTGGTAGGTGATAAGTAGAACTGGGATAGAAGGTATTTTTGGGCAGGGGGAGCCTGGTGGGGAGAGGGAGGGGAAGAGAGTTTCGAGAGATTGATATTGTGATTGATAGGTGGAAGGAAATAAGAGAAAAACATGGGCAGATGGAGTCAGGTTGGGAAGAGTGGATGGGAAAGGTAGGGGCAGAGGCTGGAAGGTGTGGAACTCAATAAAGGATTGATGATGGGCAAATTGGACCAGGTGAAAAGGGGAGAAGAAGTTCAAAGATTCAAACTTCTAAATACCTTATGTATGTGTACCGTATACATATTAAATATGTATATGTCACCATATACTATCCTGAAATTTGTTTACTTGCGGGCATTTACAGGAAAATAAAGAAATGCAATAGAATTTATGAAAAACTACAAATAATAAAGACTAACAACTAATGTGCAAAATAAGACAAGTCATTCAAATAATTAAAAAATAAATAAATAATACCGAGCGTAGAGTCCTTGAAAGAGAGTCTATAGTTTGTGGAGTCAGTTCAGCGATGAGGTGAGTGAAGTTACCCACACAGGTTCAGAAGCCTGATGATTGTAGGGTGATAATTGTTCCTAGACCTGGTGGTATAGGACCTACAGTTTGTGTATGTCCTGACTGATGGCAGTAGTGGGGAGGGAGCATGACCTTGGTGATTATGTCCATGATAATGAGTGCTGTCTTCCTGTGGCAGTGCTCCTTGTAAATGTGCTCAGTGATGGGTAGGGCTCTGCATGTGATGGTCTGGACTGTACCCATCCTGGTGTTTCCATCCTAGGTCACAATGCAATGATTCGGATACTCTCCTCTCTGCAACAATAGAATCTTGTCAAAGGTTTAGATGAAATACTGAATGTATGTATGTAACTTCAGAGGTGCTATCATGCTGTCTTTGTGATGGCATTTACGTGCTGGTCCCAGGACAGCTCCTTTGATATGGTAACACTGAGGAATTTAATGTTATTGACCCTCTCTACCTCCGATCCTCCAATGAGGACTGGCATATGGACCTCCAGTATCTTCCTCCTATGGCCAATAATCAGATCTTTGGTTTTGCTGAAGTTGAATGTAAGGTTGTTTTATGGGATCATTCACTGGATTTTCAATCTTCCTTCTATAATCAATTTGTCACCACCGATGATTCGAACAACAAACTTAAATATAGCATTCAACTTGTACTTAGCTCCACAATCATAGAAAAGGTAGCCCAAGGAAGAAGAAACCCAAGTGTGTGGTTAATGAGCAAATGACCCAGGTCAGGGAGAGTAATGCATCTAGGTGATGGAGGGGGAAATAGCAAAAGTGAACAGAGGGAGAAGCTAAGTGAATCAGTACGGGTGGGGAAGAAATACATTTTTTATGTGAAAGTGGAAAACTCAATGTTCATACCAGGGTGGTTACAGTCTTCATTAAAACAGCTGTGGTTGAGTGTGTCCTCACGAAAATCATTCGGGGTTTTCCCCCTTCGGAAGCCCCGGTTGATCAATGAAATCTGGAACCTACTGAGAGCCAGATCAGAGGCATTCAAGTCTGGAGATCAAGAATGCTATGCGAGGTGTATCTCTCGAGCCATTTCTCAAGCAAAGTGGAGATTCTGGACTAGACTGGAGTCGATGAGGGATGCTCGACAGCTGGGGCAGGGTTTGAATGCCATAACCTCCTACAAAGCTAAATCTTGCCACATAGGGGACAGCGAAGCTTTGCTTATAGATGAGCTCAATGCCTTCTATGTTGTCTTTTACCACCAAAATAGGGAGAAAATATCATATCATACACCCCCATGTCTCCCGATGATCCTTTGGTCTCAGTATCTGAAGATGGTGTGAGGGCTGCCTTCAAGAGAGTGAATCGAAGGAAAGCATCCCGTCCAGATGGAGTACCTGGCTGAGTACTGAAGACCTGTGCTGACTAACTTGCTGGTGTATTCACAGATATACTCAACCTCTCGCTCCAGCAATGTGCAGTTCCCACCTGCTTCTAGCAGGCTTTAACCATACCAATGCTCAAGAAAAGCGTGGTAACCTGTCTACATGACTATCGCCAGGTGGAACTTACATCCGCAATGATAAAGTGTTTTGAGAGGCTCATGTTGAAGCATGTCAGCTCCTGTCTGAATGGTGACCTGGATCCACTCCAATTCACCTGCCGAAGCAACAGGTCTACAGCCGATGCTATCTCAATGGCTCTTCACACAAACCTGGGACATCTGCACAGCAAAGATCCATACATCAGGGGGCTCTTTATCGATTACAGCTTGGCATTTAACAGCATCGTCCCCATAAAACTAAACAGTAATCTCCAAGACCTGGGCCACAATACTCCCTTGTGCAAATGGATCCTAGATTTCCTCATTTGCAGACCCCAGTTAGTTCAGATTGGCAAAAATATCTCCTCCACAATCTCCACCAGCACAGGAGCACTGCAGGGATGTGTGCTTAGCCCCCTGTTTGACTTGCTTTACACCCATGACTGTGTGGCTAAGTACAACTCTAACACCGTATACAAGATTGCTGACAACATCACTGGTGTTGGCTATAACAAAGAGGGTGATGAATCAGCATATAGGAGGGTGGTTGAAAGTTTGGCTGAGTGGTGTACTAACAACAAGCTCTCACTCAATGTCAGTAAGACCAAGGAACTGATTGTAGACCTCAGGAGAGGGAAACCAGAGGTCCATGAGCCAGTAATCATTGGAGGATCAGAGGTGGAGAGGGTCAGTAACTTTAAATTCCTGGGAGCCATGATCTCAGAGCACCTGTCCTGGATCCATCATATAAATATTATTGTAAAGAAAATACAACAGCACCTCTACTTCCTCAGGAATCTGTGGAGGTTTGGCATGTCATCGAAGATCTTGGCAGGTTTCTATAGATGTGTGGTGTAAAGTGAGCTGACTGACTGCATTACATCCAGGTTTGGGAACACCAACATCATTGAGTGGAAAATGCTAGAAAAGGTAGTGGACTCAGCCCATACATCATGGGTAATGTCCTCCCATACATCATGGGTAATGTCCTCCCATCCACTGAGCACATCTTCATGAAACATTGCTGTAGAAAATCAGCATCAATCATCAAAGATCTTCACCACCTAGACAATGCTCTTTTCTGACTGCTGCCATCAGGTAAAAGGTACAGGTACCTCAGGACTTGCACCATCTGGCCCAAGAACAATTACTACCGCTCAACCATCACGCTCTTGGACAAAAGGGGATAGCTACACTCATTTAAGGACTCTGTTATATTGTTATTTCATGCTTGTTATTTATTGCTATTAATTTATATCTGCTTTGCACAGTTTGTTTACAGTTAACAGTTTGCAGTTACTGTTCTATAGACTTGCTAAGTATACCCACAGAAAAAGAATCTCAGGGTTGTATGTGGTGACATGTAGGTACTCTAATAATAATTTTTACTTTGAACTTTGGGTTGTAGGTGACACAACTGAAGTATGCTCACTCACTGCTCCTCCTCTGTGATCTTTGCTGCCGTCCAACTCTTCAACCATGCATTCACCCAGCATCTATCACCTGCTAACTATCCTCCTTCCTATCCTCACCTTTGTATTCTGCTGTCTTCCCCTTCCTTTCCAGTCCTGAAGAAGGGTCTTTGTCTGAAAGATTGACTATTTATTAATTTCCACAGATACTGTCTGACCTGCTGAGTTCCTCCAGCATTTTATGTGTGTGTTGCTCTGGGTTTCCAGTATCTGCAGAATTCCTTCTGTTTATGAAATATGATACATTGTTCACCATGGTGGTGGAGAAAGCTGAGGTCAGACAGTGGTCAGTATGGAATGGGAGTTAAATGACTATCCAAACCCCATCTGGTTTCATTTGTTCATCAGCCTGCCCTTATGTGGTTCCATCTACCATCACCCAGTCTTTGTTTTCCACCTCCCCTCCTCCACACCCCACTACTTTGATCATCTGCCATTTTTTTTTCCTTTACATGTTTCTACCATAAATTCACCTGCCTCTGTATGTGAACTTCACCTCAATCCCATCCCCCCATTTGGCACCATCAGCCAATCAATCTCCCATTTCACCTGGTTCCATCTACTACCTACCAGCCCATGTCTCATCCCTCCCACTCATCTCCTTATACTGCCTATCCTCCCTCTGTCCTCTTTTCCTTGATGCTAGGTCTTGCCCTCTGCAATCAGAGTTCTGAATGGTTCACGAACCTTTGAACAACACCTCACTATTTCCCTTATTGTAATTTATAGTCATATATATATATGTCTTGCACACTACTACTACTACTACTACTACTACCACAAAACAACAAATTTCACCACATATGTCAATGATAATAAATCTAATGCTGATTTGTGGAGGAAGTTAGCAGTTAAGGCAGCTTCCATAGAGGGAAATGAGCAGTTAATGTTTTGGACCAACCCTTCATCAGGACCAGATAGAAAGACGGGAGCAGAAGTCAAAATAAAAGGGAAGGGTGAGATGAAGATGGAAGTTGGCAGGCGGTTTAGCATTTTCCATGGCGAAGGCTTTTCAAGTGCAGTGTGCTGAACTCAAGCGGAGGTGGGAGAAAATGAAGCTGGCTGTCAGAATTGGCAACAACTATGGATTAATGTAAATTTATATTGTTTAATAGTCATGAAACAACAAAGAATTAAATATGTTCCTTGCACCATTTAGGAGATTAATAGCCTAATTAAGCAGTGAAATATTGTGTACCCAACAAGAAAGAAATGAGATTTAACTTTTTCCCAAGAGGCTGAGTCAATACAATTAGAATCTACCCTGTTTGAAAGCAGGAATTAGGGAGGTGATCCCTTTCAATTCAAACTGTGCACATGATAATTACTTTAATCAAAAATAATGGAACTTGTAGATTTAACTAGGTTTATTTGCATTAAAAGGTAAGTAGGCCACAGTAAACCTCAGACTAAACCACAAGGAATCAATTGAAATGCATATTTATGATCAAAATACAGAGTTACCCAATTGTTTTTCAATTTAATTACTATTTGGCTTTTGTGTGGACATTTACTGCTGCAATTTGGAATAACATAAGGTTAGTACTTCAAAACCTACATATTATGTTGACTTCTAAAGAACATATGTTGGCAGAAAATAACTATTCTAATTCATCCAACATTTGATAGCCCATGTAAAATTTCCAACACATTCAATGTCTTTTTTCCAATAGATTTTCCTTCTTCATTTATGAATGAAAATCAAAACAAATATCATCAATATTATATTGCAAAATAGATGAGAGATATAGATTAGATATTAAAGATTAGCTTTATTTGTTGCTGGGACAGTGAAACATGCAGTGAAATGTGTCTTTTGTGTCAATAAATTAACACAATGTGCTGGAGGCAGCCTGCAAGTGTCACTATGCTCCCAGCACCAACATAAACTGGCCATAGCTTACTAACCCTAACACATCCATCGTTAAACTGTGAGAGAAAACCAGAGCACCTGGAAGAAATCCATGCCGTCATCAGGAAAACATGCAAACTCCTTACCGACAGTGGTGGGAATTGAATCCTGATCCCTGATCAATAACTGGGACACTGTAAAGCATTATACCAACTGTTATGGTATCATGCTGCACAATGCGAGATAGAAGGAATTCATTAGATTCATTGGTAGGTTTCCATTCTTATGAACTTGCTTTTTAAACTGTTTGTGTCAAATCTTTATCTATTTCACTTTTAAATTTTTTCTAGATCTGACGTTTACTACACCTTCCAATAGGATACCTTTGGACAATGGAGTGCACTGTAAATATCTTCTCAGGATCACTGGCTTTCATTATTTTCTTGAAGGTCCTTAAGGTGCTGAACCAGGTCTGGATACATTACCAAAATCTTAATAAGTTTATTTCTCTCTAAAACTATCCCTCCAATTTACTCTGATTTGCCTCTCTAATTATAACTGGTCTTAGATGCAACCTTTATGAATTTCTTTTGCATAATCTGTTACTTTTCCCTGTTCTTAAAGCAAGATTTACTGCTCAGATTTTCCATGGATATGCAGTAAAACTCAGGAAGTGCACAAGTAAGGTATTTGTCTTCTTTCAGCATCTGTGATGATCATGGCATATATCTGGGCACTCATTTTCATGTTAATAATAATTCATTTTATTTATTTATTTAGTTGTACAGTGCGGAGTAGGCCCTTGTGGCCATCGAGACAGGCCGACCCAGCAACTCCTGACAAACCTGATTAACGCTAACCTGATCACGGGACAATTTACAATGACCAACTAACCTACCCGGTATGTCTTTGAACTGTGGGAGGAAACCAGGGGACCTGGAAAAAGCCCACATATTCCATGAGGAAGATGTACAGAGATTCCTCACAGAATAGTGCTGGAATTGAATTCCAAACTCTGGAACGCCGCAAGCTGCAATAGTTTCGTGCTAACTATTATGTTACTGTGGCATCCGTGACACTTGTGGAATGTATCTGAATGAGTGTAGGCCTCCAGCGTCCCAAGAATGCCTTTGCTCCTGTGAGTCAAACACGAAGCAATGGCGCGGGGGAATACTGTTGGAAGTGGGACAACTAACAGCAGAAATCCTCAAATTTCATTGAAAAATAATTATTGACTCACACGTCATTTGCATGAGATCTACTTAAAACCAGCTCCTGGTATACAATAGCTTCTTCCAGATACATAGCATCATCCCCACTATAGCCCAGATACAGATCTTCCCAGGTTCTGATGGGGATCAATTCCTGAGAACTGTTTGCAATGCACACAGTTTGGAAATTGGAGAAGTGGCTACCAAGCAACATATTTCAATAAACACATAGGCTTACCAACGGCAATGTGCAATCAAGCCAAGGGTTGAACTACTCAGCTATTCAGAGTTCTCTGCAAGATTACTGCAAACTGAATTGACGCACAAATGAAGATGCCTACAGCCCAAAGCAGCTGGCAGATCCATCCCACCATTCTCCCAAATGCTTTCTCGTATGTACTCGCTAGACGTAAGTTGGATGTTCATAAACTAGGGAGGACATGAAGTTAAGGTCATGATATTCTAAATTTTGGAAAGACTATACAGAACCCAAAGAAATTCATCTATGGTAGTAACCTGCACAGTTGGTGTGCCCTTCGTCCAAAAGAAAATAAACCTTTGTTGATAATTGGGAGACCCTGGATTCCTCACCTGATCAGAGATGCAGAAGTGTGCAGTAGGGACAACCCATGTGATCACTGTGGCAATTTCCCCCTTATTTTTCTTATATTATTAAATGAGTGAGTTTCACTGAACTATGGCTCAAAATACTTAGACTGTCGATGAATTGCAGGTGAAATACTCACCCTATGAACAAATTTAAATTGTCGATGGTGGACAGGCTTCAGTAAGTTCGGAGATGAGTTCCTCCTCACAAAATTCCTAGCCTCTGTAGCTGCATCGTTTGTATGGCTACTCTTAACAGCAAAAAACACCTGTGTTTATTCATTATTACAAACAATGCACAGCTTTCTACCGACAATTATCAAGCAAAACTTAACAATTAGTCACACAAGGAGAAAGAACAGACGCCAAAAAGCACAAAGAGTTAGGATTAAAAGAGTATTTCATACTGTGACAATATGTCTCTGAGACCAGAGTGGATATGACTTATAACACTTCTGTAGTCCAAGCCTAGAAATTTATTTGACATACAGAATTTGTATGGAACAATCTTCCACTCATAGTAATTCACTGGTTAAATTATCCTGTCTTTATTGCATGAACTTCCTGTAATTTCTGCCTTGCTCTATTTAGAGCGCTCTTTGGATTAGGGGTTTTCTGAAAAAAAAAGATTTTTTTTTCAGCTTAGGCTGCCCAATCCCTTTCACAGTTCACTGGCCAAAAATGTCCAGCCAATAGACACTCTGAGGAGTCTATTTAAGGAGGAAACAGAATTGGACAGGCAGACAGAGGATTCAGGCACTTAAAGGCAGGTCTGCCAAGTGCAGGCCTGAGTAAAAACAAAACTGAGTGACCAGCACAAGAGGAGTTTCATGATCTGGAAAACTTGGGCTAAATGAGGTTATAGAAAAATAGAGAGGGTAAGAATAAGAGTAGTTTGAAAACAAGAACAAGAATTTTAAAACCAAAGTGTTGTTCAATGGAGATTCAATGTAGAGAAATAGGCCCAGAGTGAATTAATAAAAGATATTCATCCTGGGTTGGGACAGAAGCAGCAGATTTTTAGATGATCTACATGGAATAAATTTACTAGGAATGTATTGGAAGCCATAAGCACAAGAGATTCTGCAGATGCTGGAAATCCAGAGCAACACATGCACACTCAAAATGCTGGAGGGACTCAGCAGGTCAGGCAGCACCTATGGAAATAAATAAACTGTCACTGTTTCAGGCCAAGGCTCTTCATCAGGACTCAGTGTCTGTATTGGGATTGTCAGTACCAAAATAAACACGGGCACGAATGATGGTTTCACTGGCCCCTGGATACATGGATCAAAGCTCATCTTGGTGCCAAGTATCCAAATGATGAGCAACCTGGTACATTTTCAAGTAGTGGTCAGGGTGAGAGACAGAGCTGAGAGTTAGGGAAGGACAGTTGTGAAGTGGATTGAATGCATTGACCTGACATTTTGCTGGTGGAACTCTTGGCCAATCCATTCCCGAAACAGGCCATCTGACAAACGAAACATCTGATGAGGTGAAGCTTAATGAGATCAGGAAACTAGAGGTGATGCCAGCAGTATTGCAGTGAAGTAAAGGGAATTACAGCTCCACGAGAGAACAACTGGCCAGAAGTTATTGGAATGGGACACCAGCAGGAATGACAGGAGAGCAGCAATGGCTGGAGTTTCTGGAAGCAACTCAGAAGTTGCAGGATAGATACATCCCAAAGATGAAGGCAGGATGATGCAAATTTGACTGACAAGGGAAGTCAAAGGCAACAACAAAAGCAAAAGAGAGGGCATATAATAGAGCAAAAAATAATGGGAGGTTAGAGGATTAGGAAGATTTTACAAGAGAAGGCAACTTAAAAATTGTAAGGAGGGAAAAGATGAAATATGAAGGTAGCTAGCTAATAATATCAAAGAGGTACCAAAAGTTTTTTCAGATATATAAAGAGTAAAACACTGAAAGAGTAGATATCAGACCGCTGCAAAATGATGCTGGAGAGGCAGTAATGCGGAACAAGGAAATGGCGGACAAACTGAATCAGTATTTTACATTAGGCTTCACTCTGGAAGACACTTGCAGTATACCAGAGTTTCAACAATGTCAGACAGCAGAAGTGAGTGCAGTTGAGGTAGCTGAAGAGATTGTGGATGCATTAGTAAAGATCTGTCAAGAATCAATAGATTCTGGCATGGTTCTGGAGCACAGGAAATTTGCAAATGTCGATCCACTCTTGAAGAAGGGAGAGAGGCAGAAGAAAGGTAATTATAGGCCAGTTAGACTGACCTCAGCAGTTGGGAAGATATCAGAGTCAATTGTTGAGGATGAGGTCTCATGGTACTTGATGGCACATGAAGGCACATGATAACACAGGCCAAAGTCAGCGTGGTTTCCTAAGGGAAAATCTTGCCTGACTGATGTGTTGGAATTCTTTGAGGAAATAACCAGGATAGACAAAGGAGAATTGATGGATGTTGTGTACTTAGATTTTCAGAAGGTGTTTCATAAGATGCCACAAGGTGTTTAACAAGATCGAGCCCATGATATTAAAGGAAAGATCTTGGCATGAATAGAGGATTGGCTGATTATCAGGAGATAAAAAGTGGGAATAAAGGGAACCTTTTCTGGTTGGCTGCTAGTAACTAGTGCTGTTCCATAGGTTTCAGTGTCAGGCCCGCTTCTTTTTACGATATGTGTCAATGATTTGAATGAAGGAATTGATGGTTTTGTGTCCAGATTTGCAGATGATACAAGTATAGTGGAGGGGCAGGTAGTGTTAATGAAGCAGGAATGATGAAGAAGGATTTAGACAGATTAGGAGAATGGGTAAAGAAGTGGCAGATGCAATACGATGTTGGAGTGTGTATGATCATGCACTTTGGTAAAAAGAATTAAACCATGGGCTAGTTACTAAATGGGGAGCAAATTCATGAATCAGATGTGTAAAGGGTTTTGGGAATCCTTGTGCAGGATTCCCTAAAGGTTAACTTGTAGGTTGAGTCAGTGTTGAGGAAGGCAAATGCAATGTTAGCATTCAATTCAAGAACAGTAGAATTTAAAAGCATGAATTTAATGTTTAGGTTTTATAACGCAACTGGTGAGGCCTCACCTGGAGTATTGTGAGCAGTTTTGAACCCCTTATCTAAGAAACGATGTACTGACATTGGTGTGCGTTCAGAAGATATCACTAGAATGATTCCGGGAATGAAAGGTTCTTTATATGAGAAGTTTTAATGGCTCTGGGTCTGTACTTGCTGGAATTCTGATGAATGAGGGGAGATCTCATTGAATCCTATCAAATGTTGAAAGGCCCAGATAGAGTGGAGGTGGAGAAGATGTTTCCTATATTGGGGGAGCCTAGGACCAAAGGGCACAGACTCAGAATAGAGGGATAACCATTTAGAACGGAGATGAGGATGATTTCTTGAGCCAGAGGGTAGTAAGTCTAAGGGATTTGCTACTACAGATGGCTGTGAAGGTCAGGTCATTTGGTACATCTAAGCTGGAGCTAGGCTGCTAGGTTCTTGTTTAGTCTGGGCATGAAGGGATGCGGGAGTTGGTAGGAGAATGAGGTTGACAGGGAAAGTGGATCAGTCATGATAAAATGGTGGATCAAATTTGATGGATCAAATGGTCTAATTTTACTCCTCCAGTATGTGTTATCATCCTGTGATCATGGGACAAGGTACAACTGAGAAATTGGTAGGGACGAAGAATAGATCCGTGGGGGAACACCAGCGATAATGATGTATGTGTACAAAATGAAGTTATTGCAGGTTGTTTGCCTTCTTGTGAAAGACATTTTCCCAAGTACCGTCAGACTAAAGTCCAAAGTGTACAAAGTGTGAATAGTGCACAAATGATCTGATTTACCTGGAGGATTAAATGAGGAGTTAAATGCAGTTGCCAAGTTCAGAAAATACTGGCTCTTGGATCAAGATTGAGACACAGGTCATATGGGTCCATTTTTTAAATAGACACTGTACATCCTCGAAGAGCATTACACATATGCATGGGATCTGAAGCTGGTTTCCCGAATGAGCGGCAGATGGTAAGTCAATTGGATTTCACTAACCACATCTGTAACACCTTGACTGATGGATTTGTGGCACATGCTGTCTACCCGTGAGCATGTGGGAAACTCAGTGTGCAGCAGAAGCCCACACCGCAGGATTTCTTTTATTTTTGAGAAGGCTAATACTGCTGCTGTCCTTTGAGACAGCTTTATCATATTAAATGGTCTTCACCCCTAGCAGACAGTGCATACTGCTGTCCGGTGCTTCAGAGTTACATTTCATCTTCCCATCACAATAAGGAAGGTCAGTGGAAAAGTGACATGCTGCAGAGTTATTACGAGACAGGTATTTGCATGTTATAATGAAGCACTCCCAAAACAGAACACAACATGACATAATGTAACAGGTAATCTGGAAGAATAAAGAGCAGCCCAGCGGCCATGTACATTAAGCTTAGCTTGAGCAGAGGGCTTTCTAATGAGCCAAGAGTACATCTTCAAGGATCAATTATGTTGAAGTCTCATCTTAAAGTATCAAATTAGGAACTGTTGAAAAAAGCTGAATGTAATCACTAACCTGCAATATCACCCCTCCTTATTTATTGTAGCAGTACAGAAGTTATTCTGTGGAGAAAATTAAAGCACCAACATTTTTTGCTGGCACCAATATATTTTTCTGGTTTGGTGGAAATGCAAATTTCAAAAAAATGAATGTTCTGTGACAATAACCTCACAATATCACATAATTTTTTGAATGTTAGAAAGACTGCAAGCTGAAAGGCAGCACTAACTTGAGTTTAGTTGGAAGACATTGACATATAAACTGGGAAGCACTGGAATTTTGATATAGCAATATCTCAAGAGACTCTTGCTAGAGTAATAAAAAAAAAATCCAGATTCTTTTTTTTCGTGGGACCCCTGAGGGGGATTGTAGAATGATTGAATGTCAAACTTCTTTTTTGAATAAAATAATCCAAATAATAACTGTCCTGGTCTTCTTCGATTTTAAAAGGAATTAGGAAGTGCTGCCAACATCTTTTCCTGGTCTGCCTTGTGTAATGAAGCTTCTGATACAATAGGCAGACCACCAACTGCCTGGAGAAACTTGTCTTTGTACTTAATTTAACAATAATTTCTGTCTGATATTTCAAGGATCAAGGCAGCCTCATTTTAAATATTGTCCATTCATTCCCATGGCCAAGTACCACGAGAGTACAGCAATTAAAATAGGAAGTCTGAAAGTGACCAAGTTGTTGAAATATGACCTTACCTCAAAGCTCTGAGGCAATTACATCCGGTTTGTCAAATCTTAAACATGTAGCTCTGATAACATTTTCATAATTCAGGTTCATTTTTTATTATAGGTACTTATTCCAAACCACTTCTAGTTTATTTCTGTTTCTGGGACATTAAAACATTGTAACATGGCTGGCCTACACCAACACAGGATTTTTGAAAAGGTGATCCTGATGATCATACAAAAGTATTAGTGCATTGCACCGGGTAAATGCCTCCCTGTATATAAAGCAATGGAGATCATGATGTTTTACTTGTGAATTTCGTTCAACTGTTAGCAATGAGACATCAGCCATTCCCATGGTAGACTATTGGCACTAACATACATTAAGGTGGTCATACAAGAGGGAGAGGATGCAAGGGAAAGGAGAAGTACTTCAAGGTTTAAGAACTTGGGTGACTCTCTCAGGCTGACTATCCACCTGAGCTGCCGTTTACTGTGGCTGCAGAAGGCCGCAGCAATTCTCACAATTAGGACTGAGACATTGTAGAAAGGTGCAATGCATTGTAAGTATGACAATTTACTGCATGTCACTCACAACCACTATTCCATGATATCACACACCTGGACACAGAATCTTTTATCACCATAATTTAAGGAAAACTTGGCTTAGGGACTTTCCTGGAGAAAAATCCACACATTCTTACAGTGGTTATATTTCATTAGGAGTTTGAGATTTGGTATGTCACCAAATATCCTCACAAATTTCTACAGATATACTGTGGAGCATTCTAACTGGATGCCTCACCATTTGGAATAGAGAGGCCACTGCACAGGATCAGCGAATACTGTAGAAGATTGTAAACTCAGCCAGCTCCATCATGGGTGGCAGCCTCCCCACTATTGAAGACATCTTCAAAAAAGACGATGCTTCAAAAAGGTGGCATCCATTATTAAAGACTCCCTCCACCCATGTTCTCTTCTGGTTACTATTGTCAGAGAGAAGGTACAAGAGCCTAGTAACGCACACTCAACATTTTAGGAATCAGTTTCTTCTCCTCTGCCAAATGGTTTTTTGAACCATGAACACTGCCTCAATATTTTTGCACAATTTATTTATTTTTTTAAATATACTTCATATTATAATTTATGGTATATTTTATGTATTGCACTGTACTGTTGCCACAAAACATCAAAGTTCATGACGTGTCGGTGATAATAGACCAGATCTTGATTCTGATTCACCTTAGAGGACTAAAATCAGGATTAAAAGAGGCAGGCATTACAGACAAGGCTGGAGTGCATAGTCAGCTCTGTCTAGCTCCAATTCAGGAGATGGTCACATTTATTTTGTTCTCTTTCAGGAGGTTGTGCAAAGGTACAAAAGCATCATTTGTACTCTGGAGGTGATGCAGACTTTTCTGCAGGAGCTTAATTGTAATCTCCACAGCAATGACTGGGTCAGGAAGCTGCAATCAGGTAGACACAAGTAGTGACTATGTGAAACCTGTGTGCTCCCATAGAGTCTCAGACCTAAGTGTTGTTCTAATCTCGGCAACCTAGGAACAGGTTATTGTCCTTCGTGTGATCTCACTTTGCAGCGGTTTCCTTTCACCCCAGCAGACAGTCTATCTCCCTCCATGATCACTCAATTCTCGATCAAGGGGCTGCATGAAGAGTTGAATCTGAGCAGACATCTGATAGAAGAAGGTAGTTTTGATACAAGACATCTCACTCTCATCTGGCACATATTATCAAGGTGGACACAATCGGAGTGGAGTCTGGGTCAAAAAAAGATTGGCACATCACTGCGTAGTAGCTTTTTAGCAGACTGTGCTGAAGTCCTTTATAAGGACAGCATTTTCTCTTACACCACTGTCTCCCAAGCAACAGGCTCACCTTTGCCCCATAGCCAATTATCCTAGTCTGCTGTTACTTGTGGGAAAGAGCAGCAGTCTAGAGCTGGCTAAGGAAATGAGCTTGTGGTAGGTATCCGACATGGAGATTTACAGCCCATCAGTAGATTTGTTGCACCTATCATGGCAAAGTAGAGGAAGATGGGTCAGAGGGGTGAGTAAGTGGGTGGAAAATGTAACATAGCTCTTGGTCTTCAACACCTTCATATATATTACTCAATAGGAAATGTCACTAGAATCTACCAGAAAGATACGGCTTGAGAACTAAGTTTCATTTCAGCCTTCGTCCCCTTTATTTGTGGATTAATTTAAAAGACTTTGGACATCCCATTTATGTTGTAATAATTTTTTGGACAGCAAAGAATGATCTAACCAGTATGAAATTAAAGTACTGCTGCCACTGATGATGCAGCTACACAGTGGAATTCACTGTGCAGACATTCAGGTAATTATATTCCATAACAAAGAATATACCTTCACTTTCACAGTAAGAGCAAGTTTTCTTTACCACCAACTGGCAAATACAAAACAGCTATGGACATTGCTAGGGTATCTGTGAATTATTATGTAAATATGCTTGCTGTGACCTTTACTTTAGTGAGGCTCAGTAACTGTTGTGGGGGTTTATCCCCACCTATGACAGACTTATTTAATCTGCATTTTTACTGGCTGAACCTAGCTCACTAATGAACAATCAAATTATTGTATGTTATTCTGAGACTACCTTAAAAAGAGCCTAGCAATGATTTTATGATCTTGTCCTCTCCGGAACTTCAACATTTTGCCAGATTATTAAGGGGTTAATTGTCCTAAAATAAGCGAAAAATGGTATTATGGTTCTCTGGAATTTTCTTCAAAGACAGATATAAAACTACTTTATCAATGACAGAATATCTAAGAAGGCAATCGACTACTTTAAGTTAAAAGATCCTCATCAATATTGTATCATTTTAATGAAACATTTTTCCCCAGAACACATTGCTATGGTTATGACTGAATGAAACCCTTGTCTGAAAGGCGCAATGACATGAATAAGACTTCACAAGCATCATTTGAAATCTTTCTTTACAGTACTGTAAATGCATAGCCATGTAGCTGAGAATTTTCACAGCTTAAAGGTTAAAACCAATGATGATGGCTTTGACTGTTTGAAATGTGTTAATGTCCAGGGTTTGCTTGTTGAGGTGGAAGAGCCATTTGATTGATATATAGAAAGTAGCAGTTAATGGGACTGGAATAAAAACCAACATCATTAGGCACCCATTACACTTTGTTCTAATGTCAATTGGATCAATTACTTTGAGTGAATTTCTTAACTCAGAGTTGTAAGAAGGTGCCTTTGTCATTGATTGAGCACGTGCATTAATGGTCATCCTTTCATAACAGCACCTTACCCATTCATAGCAGCATATTATCCATTGGGGTACAAGTACACGGGGATTTCATAGACATCATTAGTTGCAGTGGTACTAGTTTTGTCTTTTCAAGGGCATTTGAGTGTCAGCAATAATGGGATCTTGTTATTTTATCCTTTCAAGCAAGTGATGCACGAAAGTCTTCTCACAGAGCTGATAACAAGGCACAACATTTTTTTTCAAAAGTGTTGCTTCCTCAGAAATATCATTAAGGACCCTCATCACCCAGGATATGCCCTCTTCTCATTGTTACCATCAGGAAGGAGGTACAGAAGCCTAAAGGCACGCTTTCAGCGAGTCAGGAACAGTTACTTCTCCTCTGCTATCTGATTCCCACTTGGACACTAGCTCACTTTTATTATTACTGTGTTTGCACAATTTCAATTTAACTATTATACATATACATATACTTACTGTAATGTATTTATTTTTCTATATTATCATGTATTGGATGTACTGCAGCCACTAAGTTAACAAATTTCACGGCAGATGCCAGTGACATTAAACCTAATTTTGATTCTGGTTCTGATCCTGAAAATTTTCAACAACATCCTTGACTGCCTTCCATGTGATTGTCTCCAGATCCACTATAAGTTGCCTGTCACTGATGAGTTGCTTGACTTGTGGAGCAACAAAAATGCCTTCCTTAATCTTGGCATCAGTTATTCTGACTTGAGTTAATAATTGAAATAACAAATATAGGCAATTTTATAAAACTGGTGTGTGACATGGAAATTTCATGGTGATTTTCATGACCAAAATCCATAAGGTACCCCCAAAAGTATTCAAGAAGCAAAATCTTTGTTGTCCAGTGTAACCTGACATCAACCTTATGAGAACATTTATGAGAAGGGTTTTCATGCATGTTCTCCATAATAGAATGAGTGACAGAGTTACAAAAGCATCCAGTCTTTTGATTGACCAGATTCCGTTACAACGTTGCAGTAGAACTTTCATTAATATTATTACGTGTGGGGTATATTAACTGCAGGAAGAACTGGAGGATGTCATTTGAAAGCTACTACTGATATTGCTTGTATTGAAGACATAGACAAATAAATCAATTATAGGTTGACTACAGATAGGTCTCTTATGATGATGATTATCACAATGACGTTAAAATCGTCCCATAATCAAATTATTACTTTCTGCATGTTGACATGTAACTTCTCTTCAGTGGAAACCACACAATGCCATGAGAGTATCGTCTTCCTGCAGTGGCTCTTTCTTATTGGGTTCTTTCTCATCCTCCTATTCCAGCTGGTGGAGGCAATGGCAATTCATCTGTTGGATTTGTCCTTGATGTTCTGGACGTGCAATCCTCACAGCACTGCTCAACACCCGTTCGGAAAATATAGCAACATCAAAAGCCACCTAGAGGTGGGTATTAATTGTCTCTCAGTCCCCAACCATCAGGTTAAACTGACAATAAAAGATCTCTGGCAAAACAAATTCCAGAAGAAATTAGAGTTATATGTGCTTCTAGAAATGTAATAGTGATAAACTTAAATGAGCACAAATTTGTTCTATTCACAAAGCATTTTTGATCTGTTATGCTGGAGGTCACATGAGTGGGAGGAGAGGAGGGAGGCACATTGCTACATAAGCACAGTCTAGGACAGCTAAGAAAATGGGTAAGATAGCAGTCTACATGCAGACAATACCACATAAACCTTACTGAATCAAAGTATACAAAATCATTTCTCCTCAAGCGTAATGTGTCATTGGCGTCTCTAATCTTGTAATGAGCATAAAACTGGACTCCAAACTGAACTCAATAATTTTAGATAACTATCCTTTCTGGTTTACATTAGAGCTAGCCAAATCTGATGCAAAGCATTAACCTGCAATGTTAACAACGTTCTCCCTCTATAGATGCTGCATGACTTGTTGAGAATTTCCATTATTATAAACATGAGAAAGTCTGCAGATGCTGGAAATCCAAAGTTACACACACAAAATGCTGGAGGAACTCAGCAGGTCAGGCAGCATCTTTGGAAATGAATAGATAGTTGACCTTTTGGGCTGAGACTCTTCTTCAGGGTCTATCATTTCTAATTCTCATTATTGCCTTTCATTACACATTTCTATCAAATATGATGTCTTCAGCAGTTTTATTTTTATTGTTTGCTCTCTCCACTGTCTTCCTTCATAGCTTTCTATTTGGCATATTAGTGTCACACATGGAATACCGTACAGAGAAAATATTTTGCTCTGTGTCCAGACAAATCCAGACAGATTTTGCCATACATAATTACATTGAGGTAGTAAAAGGAAAACAGAAAGCATCTTCTCCAGACAGAGGAGCTCTGATTACTAAACATTTGCATCCTCCCTCCACCAACACTGACACCATCAGTGCTATTTTTTGCTCTGAAACAAAACTGGTAAGTCCTACATCATCTGGAGAAAGAAGAGTAGTTTTAATGCACCAACAGAGAGGCTGTATACAAGAAAGGCCAGGGTTGCCTTTACTTCCTGAGGAGTCTGAGACCCTTTGGTGTATGCAGGCCTCTCCTTCACATGTTCTACCAGTCTGTTGTCACCAGAACAATCTTCTCTGCAGTGCTGTGCTGGGGCAATGGTGATTGCACAGGTAATGCCAACAGGCTCAATGAACTGATTAGAAAGGCTGGTTCTGTTTTTGGAATCATACTGAACACACTGGAGGCTTGGGTAGAACAAAGGACTCTATGGAAAATTCTAGCAATTCTGGTTAATGTTTCTCACCCTCTGCATGCCACCTTGGCCGAACAGGTGAGCACTTTTAATAATAGACTGTGCTGCTCCAAAGAGTGCTATATGAAGTCATTCTTACTTTTGGCTATTAGGCTCCATCAGTCAACCTATAGCTGGGGAAGTGATTACTTCCTCCTGGTAGACTGTTTGAGGTAACTTATTTTTTATTCTTTCTTTCTTCTCTTCTAATATTTGTAAATCTGTATACCTGTGCACTTGCAGTGCTACTGTGTCACTGTCTTTTCCTTTGGGATCAATAAAGTACCCATCTATCTTTCTATTTATCTACCTATCTATCTAATATTTCAGGTCAGAGACCTTTTGTATGAACTGGGAAATAAGGAAAAGAAGTTATTTGGGATAGAATGATTGGGTACATTGTCCCAATGACTTCTTTCCTACGAGCATTGGGACAGATCAACAAATGCAGGAACCTGGGTACCAGGTCAACTTTCAGTCTGGGGTACCTGGTCAACTTTCAGTCTGAAGTACCTGGTCTGGGACCTGGTGGTGAGTTGGCACTGACCACGAATCCCTGAAAGAACTGAACATAGCCCAACTGCAGGGAATGTGCAAACACACTGCCTCTATAAAATATTCACTTATATCCCCATTTTTTAACTTTTTCTTGAATGACCCTCCAATGTTCAAGTCAGATACATGCTCTAACAATTTAGGAAGTGGTTTGCAATACTTATCCAACCTTCTGCCTAAAACAAATATGCTGTTCTCAATTTATAGATTTCTCTGAAAATTACAACAGGTAGGTCTTGGTCATCAACAGCGTGTCAAAGTATTTGTTATACATGAAGCAGCCAGCAAAAGGATAGCGATAAGTTGAAAATCACAGCCAATATACTATATATTTCTTCTTCTTCTATTATTAATGAAGCATTTGGTATTTGATGTGTAAATCATTGAGATTACACAAGAGTGGCTCTAAATTTAATGGATTACTTACTGTCTATGGTAACATTGCATTTAAGACATCATTCATTGCTAATGAATGAACATGAGTTCACATTCAATCTAGATCATTCAATAACACCAAGATTTGCAGAGCTCCAACTTTTTTTTACTACAGATATTTAAGTTCTGATTATGGCTTGCTGATGACCTAGTATTTCGTCATGTATACACAGTACCTCACAAACTCCACTGGAGCCATAAGACAAAGGAGCAGCATGAGGCTATTTGACCCATCAAGTTCTCTCTGCCATGGCTGATTTATTCTCCCTTTCAACCCTAACCTCCTGCCTTCTCTCATATCCCTTCATGCCCTGACTAATTAAGAATCTATCAACTTCTGCCTTAAATATACCCAATGATTTGGCCTCCACAGCCCCCTGTGGCAACAAATCCCACAGATTCGCCACTCTCTGGTTTAATAAATTCCTCTTCATCTCTGTTCTACAAAGACATCCTTCTATTCTGAGGCTGTGCCCCATCTCCCACCCAAAGGCAATTTTCACAAAAATACAGTTAGATGTTAAAATCTGGCGTCCCATACTGATGAAATTCTGCAGAGCAGTAAATTCTATAGCTTTAATTTTTCAGCCTTGCATAACATGTGTCTCCCATCAAAGACTTGCATGATTGGACATGACTATTCATGTAAGTTCTTTGGACATGGAACTTTCCCACAGATAGCTTGGCGATTAAAAAAAAAAAGAATATCCAGTTGCTTATTTAATGGCTGCAGCCAGAAGAAGAGCAGCCAAGAGAGGGAAGAGAGAATTGAGAGATCCGTGAAGTTAGAGGATACTCCTGGTATTGTTGCCTCCACAGGACAGGATTTGAAACACAAAACAAGAATTGTTCTACCATTGCCCCCTTCAGTAAAGGAATTCCAAGCTTGACAGATCCAAAGCATTGAACTGTTGCAAACAGGAGTATTGGCAAGCATTAGACCAGAGCTAATTTGTAGGAGCAACCTATTCTGATCACCTCCATTCTTATCTGAAGAAAAAACTCTACTTAACATCCTGTTGGACCAGTATTTCTTGTGTGGAGGAAACTGGCCCTCATCATACCAATTTAATGCCCTGAAACTATTTGATAATGCTGACTTTCCACTTCTGTGCATTTGTAAGTTCAATGTTAGGGCAAATAAGTAATAATTTAGTGTGATGTTGTGCTACCAGAAACATGCTGACAAATGGGAGTATTTTGTAGCTGTTGATGATAATGTCCCTGTCAACTTCATTCATCTGATGGCATGCACACAGTGACACAGAAGATTGTTGGTTCAAGTCCAAACATAGGCAATTATTAAGTCAATGCTTACAGTGTCATGCAGTATTAAATAAGTGCTATGTTGTTTGAATTACTGCACTCTTTGGACAGAAGGCAGAGATACTTCTAGCTTTTGGGCCTGTTGATAAATAGGTACACAATCATTTGTGGCTGTTAATGTGCAAATTGATTGTGTGTGGACACACAAAATAAGTTATTACAATGCAAGAGTAATCCTGTGACTTTAGAACACTTAGTGAGAGAATCTGAGAATGTGCTATGCAAACCAAATTTTGCTTATTTTAATTTTTCATTGTCAGACTCTTAGCAAAGAATAAACAATGGAAAAAATAGCAAACTATGAGATGTTTTTAAAATTGCATGCAATTTAGCATCCATTTTTAATTTTATAAAAGCATCGTATTTCTGTACTGACCAAATATAAGGTCCTGATACTATCCCAATAATAATGGAATAATATTGACATTTGTTTCTGGGGTTTTGATATTAAGTTAAGCTGATTTTCCCTGGCTATTTTTATTGAATTTACTGTATCTCTGTTCACTTATGCTATAAACCTAATATAACAGTGACCCTGCATTGTACTCAGATTCTGAAAGTTAATTCATTGATATCAAGGAACCAAAGACAAATTACTACCCCCTTAAAGTCTATAGATAAAATGGAAATAACACAATAAAAGCTAACATCATTCACTCATTCATAAAGACATTTATAAAATAATTTTCACTTTAGTGGAATAATATACAAGATAAAGTAGATCAAAGAACTGTAGATGCTAGAATCTGAAACAATAATAGAAAATCCAGAAAATGGTGGGCACACTCATTAGGTCAGGGATCACCTGAGGGAAGAGCAACAATTTACTTTTCAGGTCAAGGATCTTTCGTCAACACTAAGGAGGAGAGAAAAGAATTTGGTTAAGCTATAAGGAAGGTGGATGAGGGAGAGTGACTCTGATAGGGAAGTCTTTGATGACCATAAGGGTAAGCTGTAAACAAGGTATAGAGTTATAGAGTTGTAAAACACAGAAAAAAATGCATCAGATTAAACAGTCTATGGTGACCAAGATGCTCATCCAATCTAGTCGCACCTGCCCACAATTGGCCCAGATCCTCCTAAACCTTTCTAATCCATCACCTGTTCGACTGAATTTAAAAGGTTATGTGATCAAAGAGTGAATAGGAGCAGTTAGAGAGTGAGAACATAGACAAAAGACATGCTGGGCAAGTCTTCATGGTCTGCATTTCTACTATATGGAAATACTTCTATAGATTCTATAATAAAGAATCTTCAATGTTTTTTCCTCTATATTCTCACTCCTTAACGATTCCCATTCACTCTCCAGCTAGATAACCTTGCTTACAGATTACTTCCCACAGTCATCAAATTTTTGTCCTGTTAGGGAAATCCTCCCTCCTGCACCTTCCCTGCTGCTTAATGGGCTTCTTTCCTTTCCTTCCCAGTTATGAAGCAAGGTCAACTGATCTGAAACATTAGCCCTGTTTCCCTTCCAGCCTGCTGAGTGTTTGCAGCATTTTTTTATATATAGTTTGTGGAAAGAGAATCAGTTAACCTTTCAAACCAAGGACCCTTTGTCAGAACTGGGAGAAAAATAAAACACGTAAAGTGTTTCCAGTGCTTTCTGTCCTATTTCTAGATGAAATGAATTTAATATCATAGAATAATACAGAACAGAAACAAACCCTTTGGCTCAACTGGCCCATGCAGAAGATAGCATCCTCCATGCAAGTTCCAGTACCCCATGTTTGCCTCACAACTCTTCAAGACCCTTCCTCCATGTACCTATCCAAATCCCTCTTAAATGCTTCAATCGTACTTGCTCAATCACTGTTTCTGGCAGCTCATTCCAGGTTCTCACTGTCTTCTCTGTAAAATAGTTATCTCTCAGGCCCCTTTTAAATGGCTTCCTTCTTTTCTTAGATATATCTGTGCCCTCCAGTTTTGGATTTCCCAACCCTGAGGAAAAGGCTATGCCCGGCCAGCTTATCCATACCCTTCATGGTTTTATAAACCTCAGAGAGGTCACCCTTCATTCACATGTGCTCCAAGGATTAAAGATCCAATGTGACCAACCTCTCCCTATAACTCAGGCCTCTAGTCCAGGCAGAATCTTCGTAAATCTCTTCTGCACCATTTCTAGCTTGACAATGTCTTTCCTACAAAAGGGTGACCAAAACTGTATGCGATATTCCAAGTGTGGTCTCACCAACAGCTTATATATATGCACAATCATGTCCCTACTCCTAAATTCCATGCCTTGACTGACGAAGGCCAGCAGGCAGAATCCTTTCTTCACCACCCTACTTGCAGTGAACAGTGCACTTATACTCCCCTACCACTCCATTCCACAAAACTTGTTAGTGTCCACCATTCTCTGGGTAAGTCTTTGGTTTGACTGTCACACTTACCTAAAATGAAATTCCTTTGCTATTCCTCTGGCCGTCCCCCTAACTGATTAAGATCTCTTTGTAGTCCATTGAAACCTGCTTCACTATCAACAAGAGCCTCTCATCTAGTATCAGCAGCAAATTTGCCTACCATGCCATGTACATTTCTATCAAAATCATCTTCATACATCACGAATACAGAGGTCCCATACTGACTCCTGGACTACCCCACCCATTACATGCCATCAGTCAAAGAATCAACCTTTAACCATCACTATCTGTTTCCTATCGTCGAACTACTTCTGGATCCGCTTTGCTCCCCCTGAATCCTATGCAGTCTAGCCTTCCAGATCTTTCTGCCATGCAGGGCCTTGTCTTGGCTTATCAAAAGCCTTACTAAAGTCCAAACTGATAACATCCACAGCTCAAATTTATCTATCCCCTTTGTTACCTTTCAAAAAACTTGAAAAGATTTGTCAAACATGATCTCCCACAAACAAAACCATGCTGACTATTCTTGGTCAGACATTGACTACCCAAATGATGGTAGATTTTGTCCCTCACAATTCGCTCCAGTAATTTCATTGAAGTCAGACTCACCAGCCTGGTTTTCTCTGGTGAGTTCTTGTTATTCTTCTCTGGAACAATGGAACATTAGCCACACCCCAATCTTCTGGAACTTTGCCAGTGGCTAACAATGAAGCAAGTATCTCTACAAGGGCTGTATGATTTCTTCCCTAGCCTCTCATAAGATCCATGCTTTGTGCTTTTGGGATTTGCCCACCTCAATGCACTTCAAGCTGTATAAGACACAGTATACACCATACAATATGTCCTATCTCTAGGACATGTGCTGTGGTGCATACTTTGCAATGCTCTTCCGATTAAGCTTTATAAATTAATGGGAAAGATGTGGTTTAGCCGTTCATAAAGCATCTCATTTTGATGTGAGTTAGTTTTTTTTTGAATTATGTAGACTGCTAAGTTAATTTCCTTTTTCATGATGTTTGGTCATTTCTGGTGATATTATCAACTCTTCATCACTTTAGCTCTAGACTCTATCCAAACCAACTACCAATTAATATCAATGAGATTTATATCCTATGAAAGGAAAAGATAGAGGTCATACTAAGAACTCCAAATATTAAAACTCAAGACTAAAATGTTGAGGGGATTTTAAGGAGACTAAGAAAGGAAATTTAAAGCATAAGGTCAAGGAAACGAGAAGTATAATCTTTGATGAAGAAGGAGAGACAGGAGAGGGGGGAGCCTGGAACATTTGGATGTTAATGTAACTCAAGATAGGAGAAAATTACAGATGTAGCAGTCTTAGGGTGAAGGTAATACTCCTGTTTTCACTTCAGTTCAACAAGTGAAAATCATGTAAGATAGCGGCAACAAATCCAAGCACTGTACTGTGCTATTTAAAATAGATTCTTTCCTTTCTTTTTTATTGTATTATAATTCCACTCTCCTACATTTGTCTGGTTAGAACAAATTAAATTACTCTTCGGATAGATGGTCCTGAGCTCATTTCTTTTTTTATATAGATGACGACATATAACATAAGATTCTATTAAATGGGCAGCAAACTGTTTATTCCCAGTAGAGCTCTGCAACTGCATTTGTCCAATGAAAGCACATCACAGGAAACAACATGATCTGGACATAAGCTTTAATTATGACATGGTAGTCATCAATTTATAATGGTCATTCTTTTCACTATAGGACTCAAAAATTATTTAGTGGAGTAATGTTTTTAAAGCATCACTAAAACAAGCCTCAGAATTTTGATGTGAAATACTCCATGAGCTGCCACATAGCTGAATATCACGTTTTGCAATTAACGATTGACTTGTGTAATGCGGTTTAAATTATTTTGTTAACAGCTTATGCTTAAATCCTTAACTTCTTCATGGTTTTTGTTACTGATGATATGATTTTATTCAGTTAATCTGTTAAAAAATATAATACAACAGACTTCATGCAATTTTGCCAATAAATAAGCACGATGCTTTGTGTCACTGTAAGTGTGTATCATTGCAGAGTACATGAACTGGGTCAACAATTGTTTATTTTATAATTATTATCTCTGTATGTAACCAATTATTGAGCCAGAGGATCAGGAGTCATACAGGGAGAATTACATACGTCCTCTCACTGAAAATGCTGGAATCACAGCATTTGCTATCATGCACAATTTTCTAATACCAATCAACCAAGCAGCATGTACCTCATTCTTTATTCTATGATGTATGCTATACCTTTAATGAATGTTTCCACAAACTATCTCCTGTTGTTTCCATCTTTGTATAAATCTCTGAAAAACATGATCAATAAATCAATGTATGGCTAACAACAAAAATAAATTAAAATATAATGCTGATTCTGAATCAGCAGCTAATTTTTCTCTTTGAAGTATAAAATAGCATTGTCAATGATAATAACTGCAGAGATTTTGGTAAATAATTGGTGTATAGTATTTTAATAAATATCCAAGAACTAACTCAATCAAGTTGTGGTTCTGCTATATTCAGCTCAACATCAGTAAGTCAAAGGAGATGGTGATGGACTTTAGTAAGTCTAAGCCTGTACCACTCCCCGATACTATTGATGGTGAGGACCTACAAAGACCTGGGAGTGCACCTGGATGACAGACTTCAGTGGAGCAACAACACAGAGGCTTTGTACAGAAGGGACAGAGTTGCCTTTACTTCCTGAGGAGACTGAGGCCCTTTGGAGTGTGCAGGCCTCTGCAGTAGTGTGCCGGGGCAATGGCATCAACATGGGTGATGCTAATTGGTTCAATAAACTGATTAGAAAGGTTGGCTCTGTTATAGGAGTCAAACTGAACATACTGGAGTCTATGGTAGAACAAAGTTCCCCAAGGAAAATACTGGCAATTCTGAACAATGTTTCTCACCCGCTGCATGCCACCTTAGATGAACAGAGAACAAATTTTAGTAAAAGACTAAGACAACTGCATTGCTTCAAAGAGCGCTAAATGAGGTCATTCTTATTCTCGGCCATTAGGCTCTATAATGAGTCAACCTATAGCTGGGGAAGTGAGAAGTTGCTCCCGTTAGATTGTTTGAGGTAACTTATTTTTTTAACTTTTTTTTTAATCTTACTTCCCCTCTAGTATTTATATATTTGTATATCTGTACACTTGTAATACTACTGTGACACTGTAATTTTCTTTGGGATCAGTAAAATATTTCTCTGTCTATTCAAAACAATTATTTGAAGAAAGGTGGTGACTAGGTGACAATTACAGAGAAAGTGCCTCACCTATCAAAAGTCTGGGCAGGGCAACCCTCACTAGGGTGAGGTTTGCAGTTTGAAGGCCTTTCATCAGAAATTAAAGTGAGAAATCCATTTTAAATATACCCAAAGACTTAGCCTCCACAGCCATCTGTGGCAATCAATTCTACATATTTACCATCCTCTTGCTAAGAAAATTCCACTTTATCTCTAATCTAAGGGGATTTCCTTCTGTTCTAGGGCAGTCTCTAGACTCTCCCACTGTTGAAAATGTCCCCTTTACGTCTATATCTCAGTCTTTCAGCATTCGGCAGGTTTCAAAGAGATCCCCTTCATCCTTCTAAACTCCAATGTGACAATGTTGGCAGTGCTACAGCGGTACCCTTCAGCAAGACCGTCCAGGCAATGTGGAAGCTATGGCAATGGAGAAACGAGGGCTTGACTCAGGACCAGCGGTGGCGGCTGAAAGATCTCCTGGACCAGCACCTCAACACCTTCGCAACCAGAGATGAGGACTGCAGACTCATGGGGCTGGTCCAACACCACGTTAACACCAGGGACACCCAGACCGTTCGCCTTGTTGCCCCCATCGCCTGGCCCTCACCAAACACTAGGCAGTGAAGAACTGGAGCAGCCAATCAAAGGGATGGCAGCAGCTGGCATCATCGAGCCTTCCGACAGCCCGAGGACAGACCCAGCAGTGTTGGTCAAGAAGAAAAATGGGTCATGGCAGTTCTGCATAGACCACCACTGTCTCAATGCTGTGGCCCAGAAGGACTGCTACCCAACACCCCAAATTGATGATGCCCTAGACCAGCGGTCCCCAACCACTGGGCTGCGGACCGGTACCGGGCAGCAAAGAATGTGCTACCGGGCCATGAGGAAACGATATGAATCAGCTGCATCTTTTCCTCATTCCCTGTCACGCACTGTTGAACTTGAACATAGGGTTGCCAACTGTCCCGTATTTGCCGGGACATCCCGTATATTGGGCTAAATTGGTTTGTCCCGTATTTCCCCCGCTAAGATAGAGCATTCCTATGAAACCTTTCGTGCTGAAATGGCATGAAGCAAAGAAGCAATTACCATTAATTTATATGGGAAAAATTTTTGAGCGTTCCCAGACCCAAAAAATAACCTAACAAATCACACCAAATAACACATAAAACCGAAAATAAATAACACTAACATACAGTAAAAGCAGGAATGATATGATAAATACATAGCCTATATAAAGTAAAAATAATGTAGTTGGGAAGATGAAGGCAAAAGCCATTTGTGGGGGGAAAAATCGGCACGTATGCGCATGTGCACGTCAGGCATACACACACAAGGCTTCATGGTCATGGTAGTCTTTCCTGAGGTAAAGTGTCCTGGGATTTGACTGCTACTTTTGTCCCTTATTTGGGAGTGAGAAAGTTGGCACCCCTAACTGTAAAAGACATGTTGAGATGAGTTTAACCCTACTTGAACACCCCACCCCCACCCCCCCGCCCCCAGGTCGGCCGGTCTGCAAGAATATTGTCAATATTAAACTGGTCCGCGGTGCAAAAAGGGTTGGGGACCCCTGCCATAGACTGTATCACGTGTTCGATCTGATTCAGCTTTCTTGAACCCCGCAGTGGCTACTAGCAGGATGAACTAGCCCTGGAGAACCAGCCCAAAGCTGCCTTCCTTATAGCTAAAAGGCTGTGGCACTTCCAGGTAATAGCCTGTGGAATACCCTGGTCACTTCCACAAGACTGTTGGAGAGGGTGCTGGCCCACATTGCTTGCAGAGGTTGTGTCATCTATTTCGGCAATCTCCTGGTGCGCGCCGTCGTTTCTGATGATGCTCTGCAGAACCTGGAAGAGGTCTTTGCCGCCATCTGCCTGGTGAACCTGCACCACAATCCCGCAAAATACTGCCTGCTGTTCTGTCAGACGAAGTTTCTGGCGCATGTGGTGAGTGCGTAAGGAGTGGCGATGTCCCCTGAGAAGGTGGTGGCAATCAGAAATGGAACACCCCCGCAATGTCTCCGAGCTTCACAGCTTCCTGGGGCTGGCATCATAGGACTGTCAGTTCATTAAGGACTTTGCCACCACCGCCAGCTCCCTAAATCAGCTCACTGAGAAGGGGAGGCCCGTCGCCTGGACTGATACCTGGGTTGCCGCCTTCGACCATCTCCAAGCTGCACTCACCCAGGTCCCGGTGCCCCAATCCAGCATGCCCCTTCACAAGATGCCAGCAATGGGGGGTTCGGCACAGTGCTGTGTCTAGAGGGGACCAAGGAGAATGCGTTGTGGTGTACTTCAGTGGCCCTGAATGGAACTGTTGTGTCAACCTCCTGGAGCTCTTGGCCCTGGTTCAGGCACTCTACCACTTATGCCTCTACCTCTTCAGCCTACGGTACCTGCTTCGCACAGACCATGTGTGGTTGACCTGGCTGCTGAGCTTCCACAGTCCTGGGGAGCAGCAGGTGCGGAGGCTCTCCAAGATTCAAGGTCATGCAACTTCTAGTGAGGGTTCCAATGGAGTGTGTAGGTGTGGCCATCCTGAACCACTTCTCCCAGACCAATGCCAGGAACTGCAACGTTCTCATACCCATGGATTACTTCACAAGGTGGCCAGGGGCTTACGTGGTCATAGACCAGAGTGCCACCACTGCTGAGAGGCTTGTGGAGGGGTTCTTCTCCCTTTCTGGTACCCATGAGGATCTCCATGGTGACCAGGGGTGCAAATTTGAGGCACAGGTGTTTGGTGAGGACTGCAAGCGGCTGCGAATCAGCAAAACATGGACCAGCCTTCCCACTTTATCCGCAAAGTGATGGGCTGGTGGAGCACTTTAAGCGTACCCTGGCTCTGTAGCCTGCCATCCTTGTTGGATGACACCAGCGCGATTGGGATTGCCACCTACTCCGAGTACTGTGGGCGTACTGGACAGCAGTTCAGGAGAGCACGAGGTGTACTCTGGATGTGCTCATGTTCGGGCGGGAGCTGCGCATGCCTGTGGTTCTAGTGTTTGGCCCCCCACCCCTCCCGAGCCAAAGGTTCCTGGGGAGACCGGGTTGGAGTACCTGCAGCGCCAGCGGGCTGTTCACGATGCGGCTCAGCAGAACTGAAGTGCAGCGGGTGTCCGCCGAAAACGGGCTTATGATGCCCACAGCCGTGTACAGGACCTTACTGTGGAGGACCAAGTATGGGTCTACTGCCCCACTCGGAAGAAGGGACTCTCCCCCAAGCTCGGAAGGTGCTGGAAGGGGCCAGGAGAGGTGCTCGACCGCATTCCTGATGTGGTATACCCGGTGCAGCTGCCTGAGCAGTGGAAGACAGTCATGCTGCAGCGGGTCCGGCTGGCACCATATCAGCCCTCGGCCTCCACCAGCCCAGCGAGGCTGAGGGAAGGAGGTACACTCCAGGTGCCCCGCCTCTTGCTTCCCCTGGGAGGGAGGGGGCTACAGACACCCCACAGTGTCCCAAGGTGACAGTGACAACAGTACACTGGGACCTTTGGACTTTGTTGTGGACTCTGGGTTGCTGAGGATGGCTAACCCTGCAGGTGATGGTAGTCTGGTGCTCCTGAGGCATGGCTGACAACTTGCCCCAGCATTCCTAGTTCTACTTAATGTACTTATTTTAAAATGCATGGTGTGCGTGTTTGGTAGAGTTATGGTGAGATATTTAAGTGATATCTGTTATTTGTTAAGTAGGATGCCGTGCACAATCATGATTTGATGGATACAGACGTGAGAGTACGGAGGAACATCTGGAGAAACTTCAGAAATGCCTGTTTCGCCGCCGCTGCTACTGTGTGATCCAGAATCTCCGGAGGGGAAGGCCCTGAATCCTCGGCTTTGCTTGTTGCTCAGCGGCCAGGGCCGGGGTCAAAGCGCTCGGCAGAGATGGTGCTCGGCATTCGGTGTTGGAGGCTCGAAGTTTCCGGACGAACTCGGCGTCGGCTGCAAGTTTGCGGCGCTTCCATCTGCGTGAGATGATGGGGCTATCGGGACTTGAGACATTTTTACCGTGCCCTGGTCTGCTCTTTATCAAATTACGGTATTGCTTTGCACTGTTGTAACTATATATTATAATTATGTGGTTTTGTCAGTTAGTCCTGTTTTCTGTGATATCTTTCTGGAGGAACATTGTATCATTTTTTAATGCATGCATTTCTAAATGACAATAAACAAGGACTGAGTGTCCTCATAATCTAAACCTAAGTTCATTCATTGTTACATTTTAGTTCGGGTTATACAGTTGTTTGCTTTTGTGCCACCCTGACTGTAACTGAGGTGTGTGATGGTAAGTGTAACCACAAAATAATCTGCAGATGCTGGGATCAAAGCAACACTCACAACACGCTGGAGGAACTCAGCAAGTCGGACAGCATCCGTGGAAACGATGAGTCGACGTTTCGGGCCGGAACCCTTCGTCAGGACTGAAGAGGGAAGGGGAAGAGGCCCTATAAAGAATGTGGGGGAGGGTGGGAAAGGCCTCTGTTTGTTATTGCAGTTGAGATAAACAAGCTTTTCTCGTCTGCCAGAAGACATTAGCAGACTAGCACTGCCAATGTAGCATCTGCATCCACAGTACTATAGACTATCAGATTCGTACCTACCTGTACAACACTTCAGTGCTACACAGTAAAACGCTTCAGTCCTCTATTAGTGTATACACAATACAGTGACTAACCTGTGATAAATAGTGTAGCAGACCAGGCCATAACTGAATATGGACCTGGATCAGGCAGGGATAAAGGATCAGGCTGGGATCAACATTGTCTTGTGTCCCTGCTCCTTGGTTCCATCTTAGATCCTCAGCTAAGGCTCCTGCATCCCTCATCTTGGTCTTCGTGCAATTCCCCTGATAATATCACAAGCTGCTCCTTTTAAATATTTGCGTCTGTTCTGGGGAGACTCTGGGATGGTAGGACAACCCACAATGAGGGCAGCTGGGATAATGAAAGGCCACGTGGGACAGTCAGGCTGCAGAGATGTGGAGTGTCAGCTAGATGGACCGAGCCCCTGGGATGCATATGGCCTTCCAGTCATATGTGGTTATAGTTAGGAAGTGCCTTAACACGCTAAAGAATAGTACAATTTAGAACTGCAAAGCAAAATTGTTGTTTTTATTAATCTTAAATTTGAACCTGAAAGCACTGTGTTAACAAACACAGTTAAGCAAACAGCACAGGTAGGTGTAAGGTTATATGTCTTCCATTATCTTATTAAATGGTGAAACAGCCTCGAGGGCTAAATAGCTTACTCCTGGTGCTACGTTCCCATGAAATCTGAAAAGATTGAGTGAATTGAGCCAGTTAACAGCAGGTAAGCATCTTGTCATGGCAAGTTAATAATTTAGTACACCTTACATTTATATTTCTTTTACTGCTACCATGATTTTCCCAACTGAATAACAATGTTCACAAATCAAAATGTTCCACTTGTCTTGAAAAATGATGAAAGGTCCATCAGTGTGCGCTAATAAATTGCCAAGACTGCAGCAAGCAGTAGAGGTAATATATTTTTTCAATAATATAAGGCAGAAGAACAAATGGATGTGGAAATTATGGGTGGATTAGAATTGGAAGAGTCACCTTGCTAATTAAAAACTAACAATTGCTTTGTTACACAATACTTGAGACTGTTGATTTGTGGACTGCTCAGTAAAACAGATATTACACTTGCTGTTTTACCTATGTCTTCTGAGCCTCTAGTGTTTCAAGAACTTTTTACAGGAAAAACTTTTGTATTTCAATTCAATTAACAGCCTCTGGGTGCCTTGGTTTCCTCCCACAATCCAAAGACAAAGCCTGTGTTAGGTAAATTGTCCCATGATTAAATTACCTTGAATATACGGTCTCTTCTTCACTGAGATAATCAGTCACTGGGTGTCTGTTTCGCACAACCATTTTCTCAGTCCTCAATGTGTTCCCAAGTGTCTGACTAACAACTCTTAAATCCTCTGGCCCACTCTCACTCTGACTTCTCTTTACTCAGAATTCTGAACTGTTCCACAGATATTCAGCATGTTCTCAAGAAACTTTCAACTCCATATATTCTAGCGTTCTAGAAATGATGTTGAGTTCGACAGTCCGAAAGCAAAAATATAGTAGATGCTAGAGGTTTTCCTTCACTCATGCTGATGAGCAGAACATTTTACACCATTTTCTGTTCTGTTATGAGTTCAACAATGTTAAAGAAAGTGCTTTCTACTTCCATTTACACCTTTCCTATTAAACCTACTGTTCTTTCATTTGACCTCTGTGGTATAAAAACATTGGGTTCAATCTCTGCTCTGACATCCAGAGATCAGGGCCATTAACCCAATGATAGGACTTCAAATTTCTCATGAAAGATGGGGAATTTAAACTTCAATTATTGTGCAAGTCTATTTTTTTTTAAAAAAAGCAACTAGTAACAAAAGCAGGAAACTTTCAGATTTTTGTGGAAAACCTGGTCAGGGAAGCAAATCTGTCATTCTAGGTTGCTTATGACTTCACACCGGTATCATAACTGTTTCCTCAGTTAAGGGACAAGTAAAGACAGAATAAATGCCAGGATTTATCTTCAGTGATATCCGGCAAAGGAATTAAAGAGAAAGTTTGTAATCCCTGTTGCTCCATCACAGACCATCCTCTACGTTCATTGCTAATATTTTCTCTTGTCTATGTCTTTGTGGTTACAACAGGATGTTTTAACAGCCTCTTAGAGAGGTACATGGAGCTTAGAAAAATAGAGGGCTATGCGGTAGGGAAATTCTCGGCTGTTTCTAGAGCAGGTTACACGGTCAGCACAACACTGTGGGCGGAAGTGCCTGTAATGTGCTATAAATTTCTATGTTCTATGTTCTATGCACAGATTTTGCTTGTTGTGACTTTATCATAGAATTATAGAATCATAGAAATCTACAGCACATTGAGGGCACATTGTTGTGCTGACCATATAACCTGCTCGAGAAACTGCCTGGGATTTCCCTACCGCAAAGCCCTCTATTTTACTAAGCTCCATGCACCTATCCAGGAGTCCCTAAAAAGACCCTATCTTAACTCGTACAATTGTGTTTGGCATATATTAAGATCTTGTTAAAATCCTCTGTTCAATTCCAAATACATATAATAGCCCATAGTGGTAAATTCCTAATTAGTTTCCATTCTCCTTTCGGATATGTGTTGGTGAATACACATTTTCTGTACAAGTGAAAGATTTGAATCCAAAGGATGTCATGCATGATTGACAAGGGTTCCTTATCTGAAGGAAATTAATACATTCAAATAGATTTTTACATTTGTCAGACACTTTTATGGTTGGTTTAATTGGCGATACCCAGAACTGACCATATAAAAGGATAATTTCACAACATTGCCCTGGTCATATCAGAGCTTACACTTGCTGCAGTGATGAAATATAATGGATATTGGGAATGTGAAATTTTACTAAAACAGAAGTTCTAATGTAGGGTCTTAGCCCAAAACATTAACTGTTTATTCCACTACACAAATGCTACTTGTCTTGCTGAGTTCCACCATTTTGTGTCTGTTGATAGGAAAAAAAGTTGCAGGTCAGGTGGTGCCTGTGAAAAAGGGGCAAGAGTTCATACTTAGGATCAAATTCAACACTTTTGTTCTTCAGAGCTGATAAAAACTTAACTCTTTAACTCTCTGCGCAATTATTGACTGACTGCTGACAATCCCCAGCTGTGTTCTGCATCCATTTTGTAGGCATTCCATTATTGATCCATCATGCAAAGAAAATTCTTAGCTCACAAAACTGGATACGCTCTTTTCATTGTTTTGCTGAACAATTCTATCACACGATCATGGGTTTCTGAAATTGTTTTCAATAACAATGCAGCATTTAAAAAGAAAAGTAAAAGGTCAAAAGCTTTGCATTAATTACAAAGTTTTTTTGACATGACTGGCTAATTAATAAGAGCAAACATGGCAGCATAATCCACTGCTATTTTCATTGTTGGAAATTAGCATGCTGCTGCTCAGAAACATATTATGTTCAGTGATCATTCCTCTACTAATTTAGAGGTGTAGCTATCAAACTGCTTGACCAGTCTACAGTTTCAAGGGTTAAATCAACTCAATTTAATGTAATGCTAGTCCTTCCTAAGGGTTGCTAATTTCACACTTAGATGATTGAGAAGGTGGGATTTGTTAACATTAGCAAGCTTGTGCCCACACTATATCACTTCTGTTTTTTGACGCTTTTATGCTTCAACAGAAGCTTCCTTCAAACACCCATATATTATTTGTAAGTGCTCTCAGGTCTGTATTGTGTTCCTGACTGTGACAAAGAATTGAGAGAATCAGCCAACTAGGCCACATTGGCCACAGATATTTTTTTTAAATTAAAATACTGTCTGGTATTGCTGCTAAGACCTTTGCTACATAAATAATGTAGTACCAGCCATTATTAATCATTCATATAATTTAGAAGAAAGTCATTTTTTAAAAGTTCAACAGTTCTGTCTCTGCAGACACTGCAAATAGAGTTATTGGAGACATTAATAAGATGATTTTTAATATCTTATTTATTTTTATTTGTATCAGCTTGAAGCTAAATAATGTGAAGTAATTAACAGAGATAATTCTTTTTTGATATGGTGCATTTTCCTGACAGCCAAGTACTTTCTAATGTATTAAAATCAATGCAAATTGGTGGTATTTAAAACAGATGACCTGTGAAATGGGACTAATCCACTAACACCAGTGTGACATACTTAACAAGATTCATTTGAATGAGACATGACTTTATGTTGCAAGTGGACAGTAGTGCTCTCTGCACATCCACCTTTATTCATTTTTACTGCAAGCTGCAATTAGCTAAGTGCTTAATATGAATACATACAGCTCCTGCAACAGTCTATTGATTCTGAATTGAAAGTTCTTTTGACAAAACGGAACAAAATGCATGATGTAACCCTTTGCTTTTAATTTAACAGAGATCTGAACACTTCCTACAATCCTTTGGAGTCTGAAAACAGTCTTTTTGGAAGGCATGAGGCTTTGATGTTCATGTAGTTGATGAATATACCAAATGAAAATAAGTGCTTCGATTCAAATCCCTGTGCACTCAAGCACATGGAACAAAACCTTCCTTTATTCAGTTACGTTTGGCACTAATTGGAAGGAGTAAACGTTTCACTATTGGTGAAGTCCAGTTAGGATTAGAAAGAAGTATAAGCTTTCTAAAAGTACAGACATAATTTTTGAAGTAAAATGAGGTTGACAACCTATTGGGATGGGTTCTGCCTGATGTGGAATAGGATTGGATTCCTGGCACCTCCAATCAGTAGCATTGCAGCAAAGATTGTTGAACTAAAGGACACTTAAAGCTGAAAATGCATCGACGATGAATGTAAAAGTCATGATGTGCTTAAGAATGAGTGTGACACAGACAAGTCTTGTGAAAAGTCTGTTCACAATCATTAAGACAAACAATTAATGAAGATCATATTTAAATACATGCATAGACATCTCCATGACATCTGCAATAAAACAAGAGAGCTGTTAAAGGGTCTAGGCCCAAAATATCAACTGTACTCTTTTTCATAGATGCTTCCTGGTCTGCTGAGTTCCTCTTGCTTTTTGTGTTGTGTTGCCAAGAGAACTGTTGATATTTATCTGTAATGAGAACCTAATGTGCAAAGGAAAAGTGAAACATAACCACTTCAAAATAAAGATCGATGATGAAGGTTATAAACTCCTTTAAAATGGAATTAGAATTGGGCAGGGTTGTGGAGGAGAGGAAGCAAAGTAGATATGAAGGGTTAGATAGGACAAAAAGATAAGAGTCGCTGTACTAACTGGAGATAACACGATGCAATTGAAAAAAAATAGTTTTAAATACTATAGAAACAAAATCCATAAGAATATCAGAATCAGAATCAGGTTTAATGTTATCAGCTCATGTTGTGAAATTTGTTAACTTAGTGGCAGCACTACAATGCAATACATGATTAATATAGAAAAAATGAATGTGGGTAAATCAATTACAGTAAGTATATGTGTGTATATTACATTTTTAAATTTAAAGTAGTGCAAAGATGGAATTAATAAAAAAAAGTGAGGTAGTGTTCTTGGGTTCAATGTCCATTTAAGGAAATGGATGGCAGAGGGAAAGAAGCTGTGCCTGAATCAATGAATGTGTGCCTTCAGGCTTCTGTACCTCCTTCCTGATGGTAATAATGAGAAGAGGGCATGTCCTGGGTGATGGGAGTCCTTAATAATGGATGCTGCCTTTCTGAGGCACCATTCTTTGAAGATGTCTAGGATACTTCGGAGGCTAGTATCCAAGATAGAGCTGACTAATTTTACGACTTTCTGTAACTTCTTCAATCCTGTACAATAGCACCCACCCACGCCCCCCCCCCCATAACAGATAGCGATGCAACCTGTTAGAATGCTCTCCATGGTCCATGTGTAGAAGTTTATGTGTGTTTTAGATGACAAACCGAATCTCCTCAAACTCCTAATGAAATATAGCTGCTGTCTTGCCTTCTTTATAGCTGCATCAATATGTTGGGACCAGGTTAGAGCCTCAGGGGTCTTGACAGCTAGCAACTTGAAATTGATCGCTCTCTCCACTTTTGATCCCTCTATGGGGATTGGTTCATGCTCCCTCGTCCTCCCCTTTCTGAGGTCCACAATCAGCTCTCTGGTCTTACTGACGTTGAGTGCAGGGTTGTTGCTGCGACAGCACTCCACTAACTGGAATATCTCACTCCTGTATGCCCTCTCTTAATTAAAAGAAGATTGAAAACAATAAAGTCTTTTCTAATGGGTCAAATTGTAAAGAGAAGTTAGTATAAATGAACATATCGGCTGTGTGATGAAATATATAAAGGAGGCATAATAGTAAAACAACAATAATAATAATTATGAATAATATGAATAATAATAAGGGATTGCAGCACACATTGAATGAGTTGGCAGAAGTTGGAGAAAAAGAGAAAGGGAATGTTACAAAGTATTGAGATGTTTCTACAAGAGTGATGAATTTCTGGTGATGCAGATGTACAGGATAAAGTTTTGTAGTAATTTAGATTTTTAATACATTTGAGATCTCATTCACACAGATGCATCTAGGACGTTAAATTATTTTTTTTCTTTTAATTTGCTCTTATTGGATGTCCTGTTAGCTATGAAAGGAAGTCTTTCTTCGTCAGTGAGTTGCCCTAGTACAAAGAGCTGAATATGTTGAGGTTACCACTGCTGTGTTACTAACACTGTTATTGAACGAGAGCTGATGAATTTGAATGTGGAAAATACTTTCCCACAGAAAAGGAGTGTGGTTGAGAATAATTGAAAGCAGATGCATGGCCTTCTATATACTAACTACTATCATTTCTAATGAGTTCTTTTCTAAATGGTGGGAGCCAAGATGACTGTCAGACATTTAAAGTGGCAGATGCAAAGTTGCTTAAACATGAGCAAATGACAGTGCAAAAAGATATACTAAATTTGTCCATTGAACTGCAGAGAATTGCTGTGTTGTAATTATTTTTTTGTTTACAGTGTTCTTCAGAACTATTTGCCTTAATGTGCAAAATAATCTGCTTCTAGACATACATATAATATTTCAAATTCTCATTAATGTTGACATTAATACATTGATACATGAAAATTCAAAAAGCCTTGAGAAATGAAAGATACACCAAATAATGCAAGATAATGACCAGAGATATACTGGTCATTACCAACATACTTGTCTTGAAAGGGAAGAGGTGAAAAATGGAAGAAAAAGCATCATAGTGTACTTTGTTGGAACAGTGTGGAGAGAGATCAACCTTGCATTCATTTCAACAACATAAAAGTTGAAGAGGTGGTAAGACTGACCTTGGCTAAAAATTGAAAAAAAATCACAATCTCCTTTAGTTCAAAAGTAAACGAACATGTAGTTATAAGAACTCAGCACCACACTGCCCTCTGACAATAGAGTTTTGGCACCAGTCCTGGAAAAAAATAAACTACCCATATCTCAGACATTGATGATAAAATTTACCAGAACCTTTAATGCAACTACGCAGACCTTCATCACTTGAGGAAAGTAATATTTCAAGATCAACTCCTCAGATCCAGCACAAAACCCATGGTCCACTGACCAACAGGAATGCATCACCAGCTGACTACTTGCCCAGCCTATCAGCCATCATCTGATTTACCTGTGCAAGAGTCTTTAGGTCACATATCAGTCACTTCAGAACCCAAGAAATCGGTGGATGTAAGATATCCTTTACTCTCAAGGTATGCCTTAGCAGAAGAAAGAGTAGAACAATTAAGGAAATACAAAATATATCATCAGCACATTCAACTGAACTCAATCTTATCCTTGCCTGTT
Organism: Mobula birostris; assembly: GCF_030028105.1. Classification (NCBI taxonomy): domain Eukaryota; kingdom Metazoa; phylum Chordata; class Chondrichthyes; order Myliobatiformes; family Myliobatidae; genus Mobula; species Mobula birostris. Next base: position 24,665,366 of record NC_092388.1, read on the forward strand.
ATATCTATGAACTTCCTGTTGCAGATCTCTTGGTTGGCAATCAACTCTTATTCCTTGTGTTTTGCTCCTTATGGGGATTTGAAATGAATTCTACCATGTCTGTTTAGGATGAGCTGTCATAGTATGGATATTTCTTGCTACTTTCCTCTTCAGTTCCATGTGTCAGTGTGGGAGTTCACCACCAAGGTATTGGAAACGCATATGTGCACTTGAAAATGTGATCTAGATCAAGTTTTCTTATTCTTATCAAATATTAAAATTGTCTCTCTATAAACCAGAGGTTCTTAATCTTGGGTCTGTGGACCCCTTGCTTAATGGTATTGGTCTATGGCATGAAAAGGTTGGGAACCCCTGCTGTAAATGAGCATTTTGTCATAATTCTGACAGGAATTTACTATTCACCATAAAAAAAAACTACTTGTCATTTAACTCTATCGACAGATTGAGATGTTGGCATAATTTATTTTACAATCATCCTGGTACAAATGAACTTTAAGTGCTCAACTTATTGAATACTGCAATACATTAGAAAATTATTCACTTGTGATATTACAGTTCTTATACCATGTATCAGATTATTTCTATTGTCAAATCAGGGTTCTTATTTGACTATAATGTTGGACAAAAAATATGATATTTATTGGCTCAAAAGTCCACAGTTTGAGGATAGAGGGGAAGCCTTTTAGGACCGAGATTAGGAAAAACTTCTTCACACAGAGAGTGGTGAATCTGTGGAATTCTCTGCCACAGGAAGCAGTTGAGGCCAGTTCATTGGCTATATTTAAGAGGGAGTTAAATATGGCCCTTGTGGCTACGGGGGTCAGGGGGTATGGAGGGAAGGCTGGGGCGGGGTTCTGAGTTGGATGATCAGCCATGATCATAATAAATGGCGGTACAGGCTCGAAGGGCCGAATGGCCTACTCCTGCACCTATTTTCTATGTTTCTATGTTTCTATGATTTATTCATGGATTCTCCAGGCTGTAAGTTCAGACGCCTCTACAGTGTTGCAGCCCAACAATCTGTTAACCATCAGATACTGTGCAAACAGAGTAATTGTCTTAAAACAGTAATTATCTTTTAAAGCCAATGCTATGTATAATACATTCATAGCATACAAGCAAAGTAAATTTAGAACTGCATTATGGTATGTGTATAAAGTAGCTTATCATTGTGTAGAAAGTTGAAGTAGTGGAATTTGAATTGTAAGTCAAACAGAGTTGGCTCAGGACTTACTTCATGAGCATAAATTATTTACCATTCTCCCCCTCCCCACATTGATATGTCATCTGCCAATCTCTAATTAACTCTCTGCAATATCTGCACTCTCTCTGGCTATCTCATCAATTCCTAATGTGGTAGCTCTACAGCAAGGACTATACCTTCAGCCGCCGAACTGGGATACTCCTGGGACTGGAGGACTGTTTGTTTGTGCGTGTTGGTTCAGAGGGAGGAACTAGGTTTGTTTCACTGTTGCTGTTGTTCTTTTGTTGTTGTTGTTACTGTTATTCTGTGAACAAGGTAGTTATGCTATGTTGGTGCCAGAATGTGTGGTGACACCTGTGGGCCGCCTCCAGTACATCTTTAGGCCGTGTTGGTTGTTGATACAAACAATGCGTTTCACTATATGTTTCGATTTACATGTGATAAATAAATGAATCTGAATACGAACATCCAAATTTTCTATCTTAAACCTGTTTACTTTTCTTTCCTCCTTTGATATCTCCCTTAAGTCTACTACTTTGAAGCAACTTTTGATTACACTGGACAAATTTTTTCAGGTGTTTTTTTGTTCATGATAAACAGCTTGAAGCTGAACACAAATATGATTTCAGACTACTTGTATCATGTAGGAATTTGAAGAAACAATAAATTAACTTTTATTGAATATAATGTGTTTAATTGCGTTGTGGTGCTGACACCTTGTAATAGTTCAACTAAGTTAAAAATGTTGATGATTTTCATTTGTACTCAATATCTGAGGCTTCTCGCTTAAGTGTCCAACAATAATCAGCCAGCATTGATGGATTCCAGTTGACCTGATACCACTTCTCCATGACCACAATGATCTGGTGAAAACATCTAGCATGTTCATCATTGACAGTGTCAAGATTTTCAGGGGAGAAGTCTAAATAGGAAGATAGAAAATCAATCTTTAGTGACATGTTGCACTTCATGGTTTTGTATACTCGAAGCATGTTGTCAACCAGCTGTTCATAGTTTACTGTTCTGTAGTTACTAAGAGAATTTTCAACAACATCCTTGTATGCCTTGAATGAGATTTTCTCCTGTCCCACTAGATGTTATTCTAATTGCCTGTCTTTGGTGAGCTGTTTGATTTGTGGACCAACAAAAATGCCTTCCTTGACCTTGGCATCAGATGCCAAGATTAAGGAAGGCATTTTTGTTGAATTGTGAATTAAAATAACAAATATGGATGATTTTGAAAAACTGGTGCATGTTAGGAAAATTTCATGATGATTTTCATGATCAGTAGCTCAAAATCCATAAGATATACCCATTAGCAATCATGAAACAAAATTCTTGTTGTCCAGTGTTATGTACACCATTATTTCCTTTTTTTGTGTTGGCTTTCTAGTGATGCACCTTAGGAAGTTTCTGCTATGTAAAGATGAAGTATAAATTAAAGTTGTCAATCAAGTAAAGATCTGGCTCAATTTTCAAGCTAAATTTATAGGAGTGTTTCAATCTGATAGAAAGCAAACTACTTCACAATGCTACAATTGAATGGTATATATTCCTATCATTTCCTCAATTAATAAACAGGGGGTTTGTATTTTGATCTTATCCACTGGAAATATTTGATGTTTACAGTGCTTTTAATTTGAATGTCAATTTGTTTAAGTGAATTAATTCTTGGCAGAATTAATACCCCTCTGAAGCAGCACGGTGAGTATGAACATTGACACTTCCATTTCTAAAAGCTTTTTGTATCTTCATATATTAATGCATTAATGTCAACATTAATGAGAATTTAAAAAAATATGTATGTCGAGAAGCAGATTATATTGCACATTAAGGCAAATAGTTCTAGCGAAGACTGTAAAGGAATTAAATAATTACAAAGTAGCAATTCCCTGTAGTTCAGCAGACAATTATTTCCCTGGTCTTAATTTTTACTAATCCAGAAATTTGTCTAGTGTTTTCCAATTTTAGAAAAGCTATCAATTCAAAAACATGAAATATATTATGTATTCATTACAGTTCAACATAGTTTATAACTTAAGTTGTGGGGTTATAAAATATGGTGGCAGCGAACAATAATTCTTATTGAGGAATTTTTGGCATGAATCACAACAAAGCTCTGTTGCTCCACAATAGACCCTTTTCATTTATTGTTTGATATATTTCAGATCTTTTCTGGACAAAAGGACAAAAGTTGAGAAGTTGAGATGGTGGAATGATAATACGGATCAGGCAGGGTCTCACTGAATCTTAGATCAGCTTTACAGGCTGAATGGTCTACTTCCTGATCCAACATGATAATAATCTTCCAGTCCCTAAATCCCCAGCTTCATAGTTAAGCTTCCTGTTGGTCATCTATCTCATTTTCAACATAAATTTTGTGAGCAGTTCAACCCACAAGCTCCAATTCACTTGGACTCTGGCCATCTGTATATTATCATTAACATTAACAGCTCAATCTACCCTAGTCTATTATTGACCACTGTTTCTTCTTCTAACTTGTCTTCATGGACTCTTTAAAACTGCCTTTCATTGACATATGCTTGCAATCCAGGCTGAAGACTCGGTAAACTAGACAATACCCTTTTTTTCCTCTCTACTGGATATTTTAAATAAAATTTGCTTATGCTTGAAGAAGCTGGTTAATTTTTCCAAATGTCTTGACTAATGTTTATTCCTCAACCAACACTTTAGTCAAAAGTAAGTGACTAGATGAGGGAGATGATCAGAAAAGCATTAACTAATAAGGAACAGTTGTGAGGAAGAATTGGAAAAGGTGGGTAGATCAAGAGAGGCTGAGCAAGGTAGCATTCAGAAGAAGGTTTAGAGTGATGACAGACAATAAATCTTGGGTTAATTGTAGAGCAGAAAGAATGACTCATGCTTCTGTTCTTGGAAATGGGCTCTTTATTGCTACTCCATTTTAATATCAACCTTTGATAACTCTTTAGTGTAGGCTTCCTCTTACTCTGAAATCAAGGATAAAAATAGACACAAAATTTGGGAAAATGGTGCTGGGGAAAGTAAATATTACATTGATATGGTAGGGATATATTTAATTAAAGAGATCAACACACGCAAAATGCTGGAGGAAATTAGCAGACCAGGCACCATCTATGGAGGGGAATAAACAGTTGACGTTTCAGACCATGATCCTTCTTCAGGACGGGAAAGGAAAGGGGATGAAGTCTGAAAACAAAGGTTGGAGGACGGGAAGGACTACAAGCTGGCAGGTGATAGGTGAAGCCAGGTGAATGGAAAGATGAGTGGGTGGGTGAAGGGGGTGAAGTGAGAAGACAGGAGGTGATAGGTAGAAAAGGTAAAGTGCTAATGAAGAAGGAACCTCATAAGAGAGGAAAGTGAACTATGGGAGAAAGGGAGGAAAAAGGGCACAAGAGAGAGGTGTTAGGCAAGTGAGGACAAGAGAAGAGGTAAAAGGGGAACCAGAATGTGGAATGGAAAAAGAGAAAAAGGGGTGGTGGTGAAATTATAGGAAGTTAAGAAGATCAATATTCATGTCATCAGGTTGGACACTACTCAAACAGAATATGAGGAGCAACACCTGAGAATGTGAGATATTGCTCCTCCAAAACTGAGAATGGCCTCATCATGGCAGTTGAGGAAGCTATGGACCAACATGTCAGAATGGGAAGCTGCTCACAAAGCAGTCCCCCAATTTACTATGAGTCTCACTGAAGCAGAGGACGCCACACAGGGAGCACCAGATGTAGTAGACGACCCCAACAGACTTGCAAATGAAAGATTGCTACAATGAATCTGTATTTTTCAGCATTTTTTTTACACTCATCCCAACTTATTGTCAAAAATTGCCATTAACTTCCCCCAGATTGTACTATTCACTTGCACACTGGGGACAATTTGCAATAGCCAATTAACCTATCAGCTCGTACTTCTCTGGGATGGTGAGGAAAGTGGAACACATAGGAAGAACAACTTCCACAGAGAGCACCAGAGTGTTGGCTGTGAAGGAATTAAAATATGAATAAAATACAACTGGAACAATGGAAGACAACAATACTAATATCCATTTTTTCATGCCTTGTGGTGGAAAGGATGGAGACCACCATTCACCATTTTTGTGACAGGTCTGCAACCTTCGCTTTGTGAAATGGTTTTGCTCAAGCAGAAATATCTGCATCAAAGCAATTAAAAGTGGATACAATGAGGCCCCTATCGATACTTCCAATTTAGTAGTTGTCTGTCAAGAGGTCCATTGGTAAGACCAAAGATATAGGCTTATGAATAGTGCTCTCTGTGTCTGTGATCTGAAGTAACTTCTGTCCGGCAGCTATCTAACCAATGTTCCCTGCAAGGTGTGCGCATGCACACATCTTTTGCTACTAGTGCACAAAGAAATTTAAACTGCACACAAAAGTTTGTCACCCTCTACCTCGTTGGCATGTTAAGTTTATTTCATGATCATACACGATCACATTTTCTTTTGATTTCTGATGCGGACAGTGTTGGCAAGGTGGAGTATGCAATGATTTGTCTGTAGATTTTATTGAAAAAAATATTGATTTAAAGAAGCAAAGGGCGTGAAGTACAAAAGAACTGCTAATTCATTTAAAATAGAATAGCTTAATGAAACAGTAGAAACTGCTACACCGAAAGTTCATGATGTCAGGAATGTGCAGCTACTAGAAATACTTATGAACATTTCTAGCTGGTAAAATAAATACCTCTTTTTTTTTTAAATTCAATGCATCCATGTTGTTGTCACTGGGGAAACAAATTGCACAGCAGTAGATTTTTGCGCATGCTGGTCATTACAAATTAAAGGGAACAATGTAACTAACCTGACGAAAATGGTATGAACTGGTTTTGCTCAGGGAAAACAAAGGATCATGAAGCATGAGCTATTATGTGGGAGAAGAGCAATAAAGTAATGGTCTTTATTGATTATAGCTCAGAAGTAACACTATCATACGTTCAGTTCTAATCAATAAGCTCCAAAAACTGGGCCCTGTACCTCCCTCTGTTCGTGGATCCTTGACTTATTCATTGGGATACCACAGGCAATGCAGATCAGAATCAACATCTCATCTTCACTGCCAATCAACACTGGTGCACCTGAAGGATGCATGCTTAGCCCATTGCTGTACTCTCTCTCCACCCACAACTGTGTGGCTGGGCATGGCTCAAATGCCATCTATAAATTTGCTGATGACTCGACTATTGTTAGCAGAATTTCAGATGGTGATGAAGAGGAGTACAAGAGTGAGATAGATATGCTGGTTGAATGGTGTTGAAATAACAACCTTGTACTCAACATCAGGAAGACTAAGGAATTGATTGTGGACCTCGGGAAGGGGAATTCAAGGGAACACACACCAGTCGTCATCAAAAGACCAGCAGTTTCAAGTTCCTGGGTGTCAACATCTCTGAAGATTTATTCCAGGACCAACATATTGATGTAATTACAAAAATGGGATGACAGTCCATTTCATTAGGAGTTTAGGGAGACGAAGACTCTCACAAATTTCTACAGGTGTACCGTGGAGAGATTTTGAACTGGTTGCATCACCATCTGGTATGAAGGGGCCACTGCACAGGATCAGGAAAATCTGCAAGAAGTTACAAACTCAGCCAGCTCGCTCATGGGCACTCCTCTCTCCGGCATTGAGAACACCTTCAAAAGGTGATGCCACAAAAAGGTGGCAGCATCGTTAAGGACTCCCTTCACCTGAGACATGCCCTCTTCTTATTGCTGCCATCAAGGAGGAGCTACAGAGCCGAAAGACACACACTCAGTGTTTTAGAAACAGCTTCTTCCACTCTGCCATCAGATTTATGAATGTACAATGAACCCATATATACTGCCCGACTATTTTTTCTTTATTTTTCTCTCTTTTTGCTCTTATCTAATTTAATATTTATACATACATTTCTTATTGTAAGTTATAGTTTTTTTTTTATCATGTATTACAATGTACTGCTGCTGCTGCAAAACGGCACATTTCAAGACATATGCCAGTGATACTAAACCTGATTCTGATCCTGATGCATTGGACCAGAGCCAATGGAAAGCTGACACAAAGCTGACACGCCAGAGCCAGAGAGGGCAGAGCCAATGAAATTCAAATTAAACAATTTAAGATGATAAGGAAGAGAATAAGAACAAGTGCCTTCAGATGTGAAGCAGCAGCAACTACTGAGAGCTACTATTGAGAGGAAGATTCCCATGCCAGGGACAGGGAAAAGGAGGATTAATTTGGCCAGTGGGAGATCCCCTATTTCAGTGTTATAAATTGGAGTGTGGTCTGAGTGAGCATTGGCACACAGGGAACAATAGCGTTCAGGATTTAAATGAGTGGCCTGGTGTCAACGTAATTATGTGCACAGAGACAATAAAGTGCGAGTTTTGAGTTAATTAAGATCTATGTCGTGATTTGCCTAATGTAAGTCAGTTTGTTATAGGTCAACAAGATGAGATGATTGAACCTACATCTCTCAAGCTGTAAGGCAACAGCCCTACCAACCAATCCACTGCGCTTGATTGTGGAATTCATTCTTTTTCAATCTTTTTATTAATTTCAAAATATAGAAACAAAACATAGCAATAATACAGATAATATGAGATGTATTGTTACATTTAAAAAAAGAGTAATTGCAAAACCAAATAGTGGAAATTACCAAAACTCCCATACATGTAGAACTGATCACGGATAATATAAAGCAAAAAAAAAGGAAAAAGACAAAAAAAAAGAAAATAAAACCCATCCCAAAAGAAAAAAAAACTAAACTAAACTAAAAGACTTGGGCAAAACTAACAACTTAAAAATGGAAAAGAAGAAAACCTCAGCGTCGACGCCTCCACTCCCCTCCAACAACAGTACAGAGAAATAAAACCAGTTTGGAAATGATCAGATTACATCAAATGAAAATGCTGAATAAATGGCCTCCAAATTTTTTCAAACTTAATAGAAGGGTCATAAACTGCACTTCTAATTTTCTCCAAGTTCAGACACACCATAGTTTGTGAAAACCAATGAAATACTGTAGGAGGGTTGATCTCTTTCCAATTCAACAAGATGGACCTTCTAGCTATTAAAGTAAGAAATGCAATCATCCTTCGTGATGAAGAGGTTAAATTATTTGAGTCTATCATTGGTAATCCAAAGATAGCAGTAATTGGATGAGGTTGTAAGTCTAGATTTAGGACCATTGAAATAATATCAAAAATATCTTTCCAATATTTCTCCAACAAGGGACATGACCAAAACATGTGAGTTAAAGAAGCAATCTCAGACTGGCATCTGTCACATATTGGATTAATATAAGAGTAATAACGAGATAGTTTATCTTTGGACATATGAGCCCTGTGAACTACTTTAAACTGTATCAACCTATGCTTAGCACATACAGAGGATGAATTCACCAACTGAAGAATTTTTTCCCATTTTTCAGTCGGTATATTAATCTCAAGTTCTCTTTCCCAGTCAGCTTTAATTTTATTAGAGGCATCAGGACATAAATTCATAAATATATTATATACAATTGCTATTACACCTTTCTGAGAAAGATTTAAGTCTAAGATTTTTTCCAAAGTGTCCATTGGATATGGGTGTGGAAAATTAGGAGAGACAGATTGTGGAATTCAAATCAGGAGCCCTACTGACAAGATAAAAATGGGTATGCATTAAAGGCAGGCAGTCCGTGGCTAGTTGTTCTCAGAAGAAGCCAGCTCATGAAAGTAGCATACAACAAGTTTTAAACTGCTAATCTGCTGTAAAATGTGTTTCATTTGCATACACAAGAGGGTGCAGTCATTGAATTTGTAGGCCTGAATTTGAATCTGAATATAATTTCATTGCTTGTTATGGGATTTTGTTGAGTATATATTTTGCACAATTCAAAGGTGACGGCATTTCACAGTACAGATCCTCCCCAATTTATGGCAGCATTCCATTCCCAGGAACTGTTCCGAACCTGAACTGTTTACAAGTCAGAAACGTCTTTGTGACCGAGTTCCCACATGATAGAACATTCCTGTAGAGGTGGGTTGTCCCACAGGAATAAGTAGTTTGTAGAAGTACTTAAAATCTCATTTTGTCACTCTTAATCATAAAGCTGTTACTAATAAATTTAGCTCAATGCTATCACAGGCAGGCTAATAATTACATACTTTTAAAAGATCTTTCTGCAGGTAAAGTAAAGTTGTAAGTACTATAAACAACAGGAATTCTGCAGTTGCTGGAAATTCAAGCAACACACATCAAAGTTGCTGGTGAACGCAGCAGGCCAGGCAGCACCTCTTCCTAGAGATGTTGTAAGTACTACTTATGTTTGCTATTGATAGACTGAATGGAGTTGTCTCTAGATAGGACTCACAAAATGCCATAACCTCTTGCAAAGCTAAACCTTGTGACAAAGGGGACAGCTGAGCTTTGCTTTCATATGAGCTTAATGCCATCTATGCTTGCTTTGACCATCAGAACAGGTAGGAATCATCGTGCACTCAACCCTCCACAATGTCTCCCGATGATCCTTTGGTCTCAGTATCTGAAGATGATGTGCGGGATGCCTTCAAGAAAGTGAATCCAAGGAAGACATCTGGTCCAGTCTTCAGTTCCTGGATGAGTACTGGAGATCTGTGCTGACCAGCTGGCAGGTGTATTCACAGATATCTTCACTCTCTCTCTCTCTGGCAGTGTGTGGTAACCATCTGCTTCAAACCGGCTTCAATCATACTGGTGCCCAAGAAGAGCGTGGTAACCTGTCAAAATGACTGTTGCCCAGTGGCACTTACATCCAAAGTGATGAAGTGTTTTGAGAGGCTGGTGTTGAAGCATATTAGCTCCTGTCTGAATGGTGACTTGGATTTGCATGAATTCACTTATTGAAGCAACAGGTCTACAGCAGATGCTATCTCAATGGCTCTTCACACAAACCTGGAACATCTGCACAGCAAAGATGCATACATCAGGATGCTCTTTATCTATTACAGCTTGGCATTTAACACCATCGTCCCCTCAAAACTAATCAGTGAACTCCAAAACCTGGGCCTCAATACCCCCTTGTGCAATTGGATCCTGGATTTCCTCACTTGTTGACCCCAGTCACTTTACACCTATAACTGTGTGGCTAAGTGGAGCTCCAAAATCATATATAAGTTTGGGCTGTATCAAAGGTGATGATCAATCAGCATACAGGAAAGAGATTGAAAACTTGGCTGAATGCTGTAATGACAACACCCTCTCACTCAATGTCATAAGACCAAGGAACTGATTGTAGACTTCAGGAGAGAGAAACCAGAGGTCCATGAGCTGGTAATCATGGGAGGATGAGAGGTGAAGAGGGTCAGTAACATTAAATTGCTGGGTGTCACTATTTCAGAGGACCTGTCTTGGACCCATCATGTGAACATGATTATGCACAAAGCATGACAGCATCTCTGCTTCCTCAGGAGTAAGTGGATGTTCGTCATGTCGGCAAAAATCTTGGCAAACTCCTATAGACATGTGGTGGAAAGTGTGCTGACTGGCTACATTATGGCCTGGTATGGGAACACCAATGCCTTTGAGTGGAAAATAGATAGATAGATATACTTTATTGATCCTGAGGGAAATTGGGTTTCGTTACAGCTGCACCAACCAAGAATAGAGCATAAATATAGCAATACAAAACACCAGTCAAACAACAATATGCAAACTATGCCAGATGGAAATAAGTCCAGGGCCAGCCTATTGGCTCAGGGTGTCTGATCCTCCGTGGGAGGAGCCGCAAAGTTTGATGGCCACAGGCAAGAACAACCTCCCATGACGCCCAGTGTTGTATCTTGGTGGAATATGGCCGGAGTCCAAACAGCAAAAAGTTCAGTATCCGGGCTACAAACATGTTCCTCGATCATAATATGACCAGGATTGCACCATCCGTTGTTAACCAGAACAGTAAGCACCCAACTCCTTTATGCTTACCGCTCTCAGTGCACTTCCAGTCCGCCCGAATGGTCTGGAAGCCTTCCATGGAAAAGTTTTAGTCGGGTATGTCTTCGCTATGTGTTTCAGTAAAACACATAACAGTGCTCTCCTGAAATGTTCTCTGACTCCTGGCTAGCGCCGTCAACTCGTCCATTTTATTACCCAGCGATCTCACATTGCCCATAATGAGAGAGGGAAGACATGGCTTATAACTCCTCTTCTCCATAAGGCTCAGTTATCTCGACCTGGTCCTCTTTCCTTGCCTTTTTGATCCCCCTCTGCATCCTCTGTGTGTTTTCCTCCAGATTTCAGCAAGGGTGTCCGCTGCTCTGTTTGCTAAACTGGCCAGCAAAAACGCAATCAGCTGGTCCCTGGAATAAACAATGTGACCATACTACTCCCACGCTAATGAGACGTGTCCGAATGTAACTATTTCCAGCGCTAAAGACCCAAATAAAACTCTCTCCACCAGCATGTTACAGAGGGTGCAGCTTCAACATGTTACCGTGAAAAAAAAATACAACAAATAACATAAGTTAAAAAAGTAAGAAAACTAGTCGGAACAGCTGTAACAGGCTGCATGCACGACCGGATACAAAATCCTACAAAAGGTAATGGATTTGGCATAAAACATCATGGGTAAAACCCTCCCAACCACTGGGCACATCTACATGAAACATTGTCATTGAAAATCAGCATCCATCATCAGAGATCCTCACCAGCTAGGCCATACTCGTTTCTCAGTGCTGCCATCAGATAGAGAGTACAGGTGCCTCAGTGCTCACACCACCAGGTTTAAGAACAGTTACTACCCCTCAAACATCAGACTTTGAACAATAGGGGATAGCTATGCCCATTTAAGGACTCTGTTATATTGTTATCTCATGCTTGTTATTCATCCCTACTTATTTACATCTGTATTTGCACATCTGCATTTATTTGCAGTTCATAGTTCCTGATGTTTACATTTTACAGTTACTGTTCTATAGATTTGCTAAGTATGCCCACAGGAAAAAGAATCTCAGAGCTGTATGTGGTGACATGTATGTACTTTGATAATAAATTTCACTTTAAAATTTGAAAAATGGTAATCAAGATGTTAATTAGAATGTATTTCTCTTGGGCTCCATGCGGCAAAATTCCACCTAGTGTCAATGACAGTTGTCCGCAGACACTCAGCTGGCATCAAACCCATCTTGTTGGTCTCTCATTCATGTGTATGCTTGTGTGCTCACTGTTTACACAGCTTAGGGGATTGCTTCATTGAGCATCTTCTCTTCATCCACCATAACAACTAAGATCTCCTGGTGGCCAGCCATTTTAATTCCACTTACCACTCACATACTGACATATCTGTCCACTGCCTCCTCCACTATTAAATTGAGGCTAGGTGATGATTAGAGGAACAGCACCTCATATTTGGTTTTGGTAGTCTCCAACCCAACGGCATCAACATCAATTGCTCAAACTCACCACTCCCCTCCCCCCCAAACACCTTTGTTCTCCTTTATTTCTGTGGCTCTATTGCCTCTTCTCTTTCCTCTGCTCCACCCTCATGATCTGCTGAGTACCAACAATTCCCCACCCCTTTCCCTTTATTCCAACTGGGCCATAAGCTTCTGCTGTCAGATTCTTCCTTCTTCAGATCTTTATCTTTTCCATCTACCACCTCCCAGCTTATTACCTTATTCCCAATTCTCCTCCCCACCTTCACCCTCTCATGAGAATTTATCCATCACCTGCCAAGTCATGCTCCCCTCTGTCACCCACCCTTTAATTCTGGTATCTGCTCTTGTCCTTCCAGTCCAGATGAAGGGGCTCAGCCTGATAAGTCAACTGCCAGCTTCCCTGCATAAGATGCTGCCTGACCTGCTGAGTTCCTCCAGCATTGTTTGTATGTTGTTACATTCCAGCATCTGCAGTCTTTCTTGTGTCTTTGTATGTGTGGGCTGTACATAAGTTGAGCATTCTCAAGCTAGGAATGGTTGTACTTCACTGTTCATAAATCATGAGCTCTTGAAATCTTGAAAGGCATTAAGTAAGTTCATTTTTATTTTTGAACCATTGAACCTCAGTAAGGCTAGCAACAGTGCAAACTGACATGGGACTCAAAATTTGGGGAAATGGTGAGAGAGGAGAAATACTGGAGGGAGATCTACATCAATGATTTTTTTTAATGTACATTGTTGGCTTGAAATCAAAATTCCACTCATTTGAAAACAAGGTTGATTTCTAGATAGATTTTTACTTAACCTACCTATTCAGTCAATACTAAGCATAACAAAAAGCAACCCTTTTATGTATCAATCTATACTTCTGCAGTTTTAATGAATGTGAAACAACCTTGAAATGTAGAAAGCAATTGATAAATATAGAAATGTACTAAACTCTATGTGTGCTGTGGAAGTATTCAGTTTAACAGAAACAAGAGTTTTAAATCTAAAATAATCGTGAGCACTGAATGATATTCACTGGAACGTTTCTCATACACATCGCTCAGTAACGCATATCACTCATTTAGCTCACTGTTTTATAAGACTCTTTGTCCTGATGCCAACAGGTTACTCTGTCAACCAGTAATATTAGCCGTGCATTACCTCATTCTGCAATGCAGCAAAAAGACACTCATTGTGGTGTCCCTGCTGTTAATGTTACGCTACCCCTCTTACGCTTCTGTTGAAGTTGTCAGAAAAGATTAGATCAAAGGGGTGATAAAAGGAACTAAACTAACACGGGTTGCTGTGAACTAATGCAACAAATGCTTCCTGGTCCCAATTCGAACAGATGCAATATTTCAACTGAATGGTGGGATGGTGGTGGTAGTGGAAACAGTGCAAAATTCAAGTGCACATCCAGAACCACATTTATGTTTTGAACAGCATGTAGAGCTATCCTATTCTTTTAATGGAGAGATGGTGTGCACAATGAAAGTGGGCAATCTCAAGTAAAATCCATAGAGATGTTAAGGAAGACACTACTCACTAAGTACTGAAGTAGTGCACTTGCTGGAAAATAACACCATAGTTCCAGGACCAGATTTACAGTATAATATGCTTTTTCAGAGCAATGTAGAAGCCAAAGTAAAAAAAAAAATCTTGGAAGAATTGACAATTCTTGCAGTACTGGGGAGATCATGCTGACAATCCAGTACAGTATTAACAGTATGCTGCAGTTGGAGAGAAGCCCCTCCATCTTTTGGATTTGATGTTAACTTGTTTGATTCTCAGTCGGGTGCAACAGATCCCACAAGACAATTTCACAGCAAATAAGGGGAAGTGTCCTCAGTGTCCCTGCCAATATTTACTCCTTACTCAGTATGACTATATGAAAAAAAAATCTCATCTTTAAGTTCTCACTCTTCGTGGGTTCCTGCTGTTCTGAAATTGTCTCCTGTATTCCATACATTACAGCAGTCACTGCACAAAAACGAGTTACTGCTCTTCAAAGACCAGTCCTTGATCTTGGAGGCCCTGTAGGTGTAGTAAAAGTATGTCTTTTTATGAGATATTCATTAATTATATCCAGTAAAGAAACACATCCAGTGATCCAATGACTATAAAATATATTAAAAAAATAGACACTCTTGCAATAAAGTTGTCATCTCCATTCCCTGTGGATTGTCCATAATTTCCAAAACCTTGTATCTTCAGTACTATTAAAGTCCACCAGATGTGCGAAATTGCAGTTGAATTCAGGGGACATGCATCAATTATTTAACCTAAAGCATAAACTGGATTGCACAACAGGAAATTGGTGAAATAAGATTATCCTGGATGCAGAAATGTGTAGGCAATAGAGATACAGAACAAAGCAAGGCTTTCAACAATTTGGAAGAGCACAAACCCAATGAAAAAGCAAACTCTTTGGAAAGTAGGCAACTAGAAATATTCATATAAAACCTGGTGCATTCAGAACTAATGGTGCTATATTTCATTTGGTTATAATTTGATAAATAAAGAACATGTAAACACAAGACCCTTATGCATTCTTAATCATTCAATAAGAACATATCCAACATAGAACAGTACAGAAAAAGAACAGACTCTTCAGCCGACTATGTCTGTGCTGACCATCATAAAAATTTAAATGAATCCCATCTGCCTGCACTTGGTCTATATCCCTCCTTCCAATGCCTGTTCATATGCCTGTCATGAAAAGAAGTCTTGATGAAGGGTCACGGCCCAAAATATCGACTGTTTACGCTTTTCCATAGATGCTGCCTGGCCTGCTGAATTCCTCTGGCATTTTGAATATGTTGTCTAATCTCTCTTTACAGTGAATACATTCAAATTCAAGTAACATCCTGGTAAACCTCTTCTGCACCCGCTTTAAAAACTGCCATATCATTCCTGTGATGCAAATCCTCCAAATGTGGCCTAACTCAAGCTTTATACCAACCAATGAAGGCCTGTCACATTCTTTAACACCGTATCTTTATGTGGAATTCTGGAAATATCTGCCGGTCAGGCAACAACTATGGGAAGAGAAGCAGAGTTATATTTCAGGGTGAAACTCCTTTGTCAAAAGTATCTCTATCTCCCTAAATTCTCAGTGCATCCTCGTCACATAGCATACTGAACTAATAAGGGTCATTCACAATGGAACAATTAATGGTAACCATCATCATGGTGCTTTATCAGTCCTCGTCCTTACTGACATCTCTGTGACCTGATAGAACACATACTTCTCCAACATATTGTCTGGGTGTTAAAACCAAATCCTTTTCTCCAAATTTCACCAAGACTTTGTGCAATTTTGCAAATCTGCTTTATCTTTTGAAAAAAATCATCTGTTTGACAAAAAGACAGTTTTTTTTCTTTCAATAGCACATAGGAATAGAAAGAATTCCTGTCATAGATCCTATCTGAGATCTAATTGCTCTATAGCTCCTTGAAAAATCTGATAAACAATGATGATAGATCTTCATTACTTTCTCATTTGGAGATGATTACATTCGCAAAAGGAATATAATCTTTCTGTTGTTGGTGACTTGCATGAAAATCAAACATCTTTGTAAATTGTGCTACTCCTAATCAAATTCTACAGTGTCCATGGTATAATATATTGATCATCCCTTCAGTGGGCTGTAATTTGATTACATCAGACTATCATCAGTAGTCCTTGTGACTTTAAATAGCTCATTCAGAGCAATCAATCAATATTGCGACACATTTAATAATTTCTCAGTAAAGGACTCAAGGAAATGATTTTAATCACCAGAATTCTGAAACTGCATAGACCGCTTTCAATTTTTAATCATGTTAATTCAAAAATTAAATCCATTCTGATGAAACAAAACATTACAGTCTATTTTCTTCATTGGCCTTGAGAAATGGTTCCAAATTTGGGAAGATGTCTTGTTCAGATTTTGATGAAATTCCAAGCATTTTTTGAGATTGAGTTTTAATTCAAATCCACTCTCTATAATAGGGATGAAATGCTTCTCTCTATTGATGGAAAGATGTCTGAGATAGAGATAAATTTCATAATAAAGAGCACATGAATTAATTAACTACAATAAAATTGCTAGGTCAATTTATAATCGAGGCATAGAAAATGACATCGGGGCATATTTTTTTAAAGTTCTTGGATGGAAGTAGGTACAAAATGGGTGTCAGGGTTAAGTTTTTCCACAAAAAGAGTGGTGGGTGTGTGGAATGCACTGCCAATGATGGTAGTTGAGGTGGATACAATTGGGTCCTTTAAAAGACTAGGTACATGGAGCTTAGAAAAATAGAGGGCTATGCGGCAGGGAAATTCTGGGCAGTTTCTAGAGCAGGTTACATGATTGGCACAATATTGTGGGCCAAAGGGCCTGTAGTGCATTCCAGATTTCTATGTTTTACGTTTTAAAATTAATTCTGTTTGGAACAGTAGGTCTTTGATTTTTTTTTTTTGCTACGTTTATTTGATGGCAACAGAATGGACTCAAAACAGATGACTTAATACAGAATCGCTATTGTATGGTTCATCTGTCCTGATTTTCAGGTGTAATTTCATTTAATTAGTCTCAGATCCTTCCCTAGACAGTCAATAATCTCATTAAAGTGAATAAATAACAATTATTGAATGACAGAGAAAATACCCAATCTACTTTTGTCTCTGGGTTGCTGCCATTGTTTCGTCATGCAACGCAAAATCAAAGGGTGAATTTGAGAAGTTATTTCCAGATAACGAAAGACATTCTGTGGTGTAACAGCTAGGAAGTTCAAACACCAGTCATCACTCTGGTTGCCTTGGAGGTTCAAGTCCTGAAGGTTTCCTTCAATAGTCATTGAGCTGCAGCTTCTATTATCTCTTCTCCCTCATTAAACTACACACAATTCTGCTGATCCTATTGAAGAATATGCAGCTAGTCCACCTTGAGAACTCAATGGCATTATGTTTTCCAGTTGCTCGGGGCCAAGGCAAGGAGCTCGGTTATCACCAGCAGCTTAACAGCTCAATGTGAAAATGAAGCAGCCAATGGAACTAATCAGACCAACTGTTAACTCTTGGGGTGGATGCAAACAGATATTGGTATTGGTGATTATTTGGTTGAACACAAGAAAATCTGCAGGTGCTGGAAATCCAAAGAAACACATAAGGAAGGCTGGAGGAACTCAGTAGGTCAGGTAGTATCTAATGAAATGAATAAACAGCTGATGTCTCGGGCCAAGACCCTTCTCCAGGACTTTTTGTTTGCATAGATGATGCCTGACCTGCTAAGTTCCTCCAGCACTTTGTGTGTATTGCTGAGAATGAAATAAGTGCTGTTGGAGATAAATATGAGAAAATCTGCAGATGCTGGAAATCCAAGCAACACACACACACACACACAAAATGTTGGAGGAACTCAGCAGGTCAGGCAGCATCTATGGAAAAGAGTAAACAGTTGAAATTTCAGGCTGAGACCCTACATCAGAACTATAATTTACAGCAGGAATCAATAATCTACTGGAGGAGTCAATCGATGGATTCAATCTATAATTTATGGAGTCAATCTGTAACTGAGGGAATCAATCAACAGTTTGGGGACTGAGACATCAGCTATTGCAGTCTACATATGGTTGGTGGATTCAATCCTCAGATGGATGAATCAAAATCAGCTGCTAGATTCAATCAACTGCTGGAAAAATCAACAATCAGTTGGTAGAGTCACTCAGAAGTTCATGATCAGCAGCAAGAGTTAGTCATGGAGGGTATACACATACTTGAGTCATCAATCAACAGCTGGTGGAGTCAGCCGTTAGCTGGAGCTGTCAATGTCCGCCAGGGGTGTCAATCATCAGCTGTAGGATCCAATCATCAGGTGAAGGAATCATTCATCAGATGGGACTGTCAATGACTGCTGAAGGTTCAATCAACAACTGAAGGAATTAGTTATCAGCTGGAGTTGTCAATCATCATTTTTAGGAACCAATCATCAGCTGGAAGAATGAGTCAGTGATTAGAGCTGTCAATCATCTGCTAAAAGATTCAGTCATTGGCCAGAATTGTAATTGTCAACTTGAGGAATCAATTGGTAGCTACTGGGGTCAATACATAATTTCCTTGCATCATAGAAAGAGCAGCTCTGACTGTAGTGTAAGAACTGTCTTGTGCAATTTGTTTTCTAATCACAGAGTTTCTCCAGATGCTGGAATTCCAGAGCAACACATGCAAAATGCTGGAGAAATTTTGCAGGTCAGACAGTATCTATGGAAATGAAAAACAGTCAACATTTTGGGTTGAGAGCCTTCATCTGGTCTGGAAAGGAAGGGGAAAATGCCAGAATAAGAACAAGGTGCCAGGGTATGAACTGGGGAGGGGAAGGAGTACAAGCCAGAAAGTGATAGGTGAAGCCATGTGAAGGGGAGAGGGATGAGGTTAGAACTGAAAAGTGACAGGTGGAAAAGGTAAAGGGCTGGGGAAGAAGGAATCTGATAGGAGAGAAGAGTGGACCATAGGAAAAAGGGAAGGAGGAAGGACAGGTAAGTGATAATGGGAGAGCCAGAGGGGGAAGGAGAAATTGATGTTCATGACATCCAGTTATAATGTTACTTTTCTCACCAGCCAGAGACATGATGAACACTAGAATGTCTGCAGATGCTGGAAATCCAAAGCAACACACACTCAATGATGAAGGAACTCAGCAGGTCAGACAGCATCTATGGACATAAATAGACAGTTGACATTTCAGACTGAGACCCATCTACAGGACTGGCAAGGAAGAGGGAAGACACCAGAATTAAAAGATGGGGAGAGGGAAAGGAGGCTAGCTGGAAGGTGATAGGTGAAGCTAGGATGGTGGGAAAGATAAAGAGCTGGAGAAGAAGGAACCTGAAAGGAGAGGAGAGTGGATTTGTAGGATAAAAAGGAGGTAGGCACCCAGTAGAAAGTGCTAGATATTAGTTCATCTTATATTTCACTATGATATAGCTGATAGTCACCTGGCACTTCCAGTTTATGCTGTCTTTCAGAAAATACCATCAAACCTATTTGCCATATATTGACCTGTAACCTATTCTCCTTCAGCTCTGTCTTCATTCTGCTCCCAACACCTATATTCTGAATAGTTCACAAGAACCAATTAAGACACCAATCATCACATCTTTGTGATATAGGAAACTGGAACACCAGGGACAACACACCAGGATTTACAATGGGACAGAAAGACAGCAACACTGTGTGCTGCACCACGGCACTGTCCTGCTGGTGGTCAGTCACTAGGCATGTCATTAACTAACCAGTGGATTCAATCACCAAATAGTTCCATCATCCAATGGAGGATCACAAGAAACTGGTGTATCCTAACTTTAGTAAGAGTAACTCATCAACTGGAGGAAAGAAATATCAAAGAAGAGAAAAGCTGCAGATGCTGGAAATCCAAGCAACTCACACAAAATGCTGGAGGAACTCAGCAGGCCAGGCACCATCTATGGGAAAGAGTACAGTCAATGCTTCTGGCTGAGACCCTTCAGCAGGACTGGATTGACAAAAAGGATAAGGAGTAGATTTTAAAGATGGGAGAAGGGAAGGAAGAAACACAAGGTGATAGGTGAAAGTGGGAGGGGTGAAGTAAAGAGCTGGGAAGTTGATTGGTGAAAGAGATACATGCTGAAGAAGGAGAAATCTGATAGGAGAGGACAGAAGACCATGGAAGGTGTCATGTTCATGTCATCGATTTCTCAGACTTCTGGTAATGCCCCCACACCTTCACCATTCCCCATCCCCTTTTCCCTCTCTCACCTTATCTCCTCGCCTACCCATTGCCTCCGTCTGGTGCTCCTCCTCCCTTTTTTCCTTCCATGGCCTTCTGGCCTCTTTTCAATTCCCCCTTCTTCAGCTCTGTATCTCTTTCACCAATCACTAATCAAAGCTCAAATCCATTTAGCATTAAGTGATCCACTTGATTGGTGCCCTACAACAACCTGAAACATTAACTCCCTCTATACTAGCACGCCATGGCTGTAGTGCATATGATCTACAAAATGCACTGTGATTGTTCACCTTGACCATTTCAACTACAGCACCCAAATCAGCACCCTGACAACCAAGAAGAACAAATACACATGAGGCACATGAGAAAACCTCCAACAGATTCCCCTCAGAGCTGCTCACCTTCCCAGCTTAGAAAGTTACCATGATTGATATATTATTACTGGTCTAAATCCTGGAACCCTCTACCCAGTAGAACTGTGGGAGGACTTTCACAAGAAGCAACTTCATTTCAAGAAGGTGGTTCACTACCATTCTCTCAGTAGCTATTAAGGATAAGCAATAAAGTGTGGCTTCAACAGTATCCCAAAAAGCAAACAAGTAAATAAAATATAAATATAGAAAAATGAAATTCTGATAACTTTCTATAAGCAGCAACTCTGTATAAAATTCTTAACACTGAAATGGGTTTTCTAGTCCAGTATGATTTGTGTATATCTGAGCTTGCAAACATTATTGCTGTAACTATTATTAGTTCTTGGTGGAATCTTTAATATCACATTGCTGCCTGAGTCTGTAAAACTAACATCAGCTCTGAAGAATGCCCGCAGGCCCAAAGTACCTGTGCATACATAAATCAATGAAATGTAAATCATTAAAGTTGTTTCTTTCGATAAACTTCATTACTGTTCAACCAAGACATAATCTATTGAAAATTACTTTCTCGTTTCTTCAATTCCATAAATTTTCTGATCATAAGAAGACAGTTTGTGAAACCAATAACAGAACCTGGAATTCGTAAAGCAATTTCTAATCCCAGTCAGAATGACGGCCAGGTCTGATGCTCCATTATAACATGAGGCATGGCATGTAAGTGCAGTCCAGTTAATGTGTTGATGAATCACTCCAATTTAATTCAGGGCCTACTTCATTAAAACAAGTTTTTTTTTGCTTCTAAATATCAAAGTTCATCCACAGATTGGGAACAGGTGAAACATTTTCAAAGAGTGAATTCAGAATTTTGTCAACAATAAGGAGCTACTTGGATAATAAGCATGAGTCTGAGATATAGAAAGCAAGTAGCTTGAAAAACATTATACAAGCATAGACATTTTTAAATTAAATACATATTTAATTTTCAACTCTTGCAAAGGTTATAAGAATAGATGAAATATGAACTGGAGTCGACCAGCTGGGCCTTCACAACCACTTGATAATGTCATGGCTGAAATTTATGTTACTTTCTTGGCATGACCTTTATTCCCTCAATGTCCAAAAATCTTGCCAGCTCATTTTAGAACATTATAGTATCTGAGCCTTTTCATATTTCTGGGGGAGAGAATACCAAATATTACAACCCAAAATTTATCTTCATCTCATTCCTGAATTGCAGACCATTTGTCTGGGGAGGATGACCTAACTTCTTGACTATCTAGTTAGATGAAGCGGTTTCTTTGCATCTACTCAAGTTCTTTAGCAGCTGAATTCTTCTTCCAAATTTGCAAATTCTAGAGAGTGTGGGCCTAGCCCCTTTGCATGAAATGACCCTCATATTCCAGGGATAATTACAATGAACCTTCATAGCATTGACCCCAAAGGGGTACATCAGTCTTTTTAAAAGAATCCAAAAACAACTTGGCAGATTAGGTGTGAACTCACCATATCCTCAATTGTTACTCTTCTATTCTTGCCCTGGAAATGAAACTAGCATACCATTTGTTTTCCTTCATACTTGTACTTGCATGTTAACTTTGTGCGACTTGTATTCAGAGACATTTAAAGAGTTCTGAATTACAGTTATCTGATTTTCATATTTTAATAAGTTCTCTACATTTTTTTTCATTTTTCTGACTCTAGTGGATTATATTGCACATTCCACTTTAGATTGCATTTTCCGCTGTAAACAATTGCTTAATAAGACTAGACCAATATGCTTGTGTCTTCCTCAAATCCTACTTTGAAAACATGAATGTTGATTTGAATGGCAGAAACGATTAAGGCTCAGTCAAAGAATGATCTAGGAGGGCAGAGAGGGAAAGGTAACAGTGCAGTGTAATGAGGGGTAAGGTAACACGATATTAACCCTTTACAGTGCCAGCAATCCCAGTTCAATTCCCACTACTCTCTGTAGGGCATTTGTATGTTCTTCCCATAACCACATGGATTTCCTCCACTGCTCCAGTTTCCTTCCATATTCCAAGGACATATAGGTTAGGGTTAGTAAGTTGTGGGCATGCTATGTTGGCACCGGAAGAATACTGTCACTTGAAAGCTGCCCGCAGTACATCCTGGAACTGTGCTGGCCATTGACTTAATTGCAACATGTTTCGATGTACATGTGACGAATAAAGCTAACCTTTAAAGTTTAATCTTTAGCAACAATTCCCATTGTTACTGAGAAGGAGCAGAGTATATGAACATAAGAATGCATCAGTAAATTAAGTCAGAATAAAGAAAGATGCCAAGATCAAATTAAGTGCTCCTTATTTGTATTCACACAGTATCCGTAATAAACTCATTGAAGTGTTGACACAAATAGAAACAAACAGAAATTATCAAATAACCAGTACAAAGGCAGAGCTGACAGAAGTACAAAGATGCAGATGCAGGTACTGAGATAGAAAACATTGTAAACACTCATCAAGTTGGGCAGCCTCTGTGGAATATAGTTAATGATTCAAGTTGAAAACCCGATATCAGAACTTAGCAATGTGACTAAGGCTGGGAACTATGGTAGTGTTGTGGTTAGCACAATGCTTTACAATACAGGCCACCCGGGCTCAATTCCTGCTACTATCTGTAAGGAATTGTTACATTCTCCCCATGACCGTATGGGTTTCCTCCCACAGTCCAAAGACCATCCATTCGGTAGGTTAATTGGTCATTGTAAACTGTCCTGTGATTAGGCTAGGACTAAATCAGGGGATTGCTGAAGGGCCGGAAGGGCCTATTCCACACTGTATCTCGATAAATAAATACATATTCAGAGGCAAATTACATTAAAAAGGATAGTCAGAATGAACAACTTGTAGCTCTCTTATTAATTCATTTAATGACTACAATGATGACAATAACACAGTGCAGGAAGGTTAAGATGTGAAATCAGTTTGAATGGAGGTAAAATTTAATGAGTGTAAGAAGATGCTGGAGAGAATTGCCATTCCACCACATCCCCACCCCCACCCTGACCAACTTATAGTTATGATGTAGGACAAAGTATAAATAGATAAATAACGGGGGGAGAGAGAGTTTTAAAAGTTATTGTAATAATTGTGGGTGATCATAATTATCATATGGATTGGTGAAAGCAAATTGTCAAAGGCAGCCTTGAGGGCAAATTCACAGAGTGTATTACGAAATACTATTAATTAATGACTTCTTTGTAAAATTCCTTTAGAAAGGGTAGTATGGTTGAATTGTAACTTTAGTCTCAGGTTGAAAGTCCTAGGTCTAAACTAAGTTTCCTAAGCTTAAATAAAGTCAATTACAACAAAATAAAGAAAGAATTCAGTAAAGTGGAATGGGAAAATAGGTAACATGGTCAATCAGCAGTCACAGACATTTAAGGAGATATTTCATAAATGTCAGCAAAGATTTATTGCAGTGAGGAAGAATGGTTTTATTTGAAGGATATACCATCCATGGCAAATTAATGAAGTTTAGCATGGTGTAAAATTGAAAGAAAAGACATACACTGAGTTGAAGATTAGTGGTAAGCCAGAGGATAGTGAAATGTCTGCAAAGCAGCAGAGTGACTAAAATAATTATAAGAGCAGAATGATAGTGCAAGAGACATCAGAAATAAATGATATAGAACAAACCATGTCATCTTTTATAGGCGTATTTAAAGGAACAGAGAAGCTAAAATAAATATTGTTTCTTAGAGAATGACACAAGAGAATTAATAGTGGGAAATAGAGAATTGAAAAATATTCAAAATACTTACTTCAGATTTGTCTTATGGTAAAATCCCCAAAACATCAGATATCAAGTGGTTTTAGGGAGGAAGGAACTTAAAACAATCTCTTTCTCTTGAAAAAATATGACAAGACCCTTGGATGTGATAGTCTGCACCACTGAGTCTTAAAGGAGTTGGCTGCAGAGATAGGTGCATTAGTTTTAAACCACCGATCTACTGTCCTTACCCTGACTAGCCTAATTATAGAAACATAGAAACATAGAAAATAGGTGCAGGAGTAGGCCATTCGGCCCTTCGAGCCTGCACTGCCATTCAGTACGATCATGGCTGATCGTCCAACTCAGAGCCCTATACCTGCCTTTCCTCCATACCCCCGATCCCTTTAGCCACAAGGGCCATATCTAACTCCCTCTTAAATATAGCCAATGAACTGACCTCAACTGTTTGTTTCAAGGTCCACTTCAGTATGGTTGATTCTTAACTGTTGGAGTAATCTAGTAGGCCATTCCGTTCAGGGACTGACAATCGATGATAACTTTGGCAATAACACCCACATTCACTGAATAAATGAGTAAAGAAACAAACTGGTCAGTCCCACACAGTCTAACCATAGAAATCGACATTATGGGAGATCCTTTGGACAATGGAACATGTCTTCCAAATCTCCTCTTACTTACTTCTGTTCTCGAATAAAGCAACAGAATTTTTTTATGGACTAGTTGAGACAAGGATATATTATATGCTACCCCAGTACAATGATTTGAATGAATGACTAAATGAATGAATGAATGAAATTTATTTCGGTCAGTACAAACATAACAAAAAGCATTATTTTCAACGATGACTTCATAGCGATGATTTCATAAGACAAAATTAGAACAAAAAAAACATAAATATTCTTTAAAACAGACCGAAATGGTGTAGGCTGAAGCTACAGCTTATTACGCCTACCTCTCTTACTTATACAACAACATATTTGCATCAATCATCACATCAAAACAAAAAAAAATCATAATCTTTTAACACAGAAGCCAATTCCAAGTATCATTTATTTACATTACTCCCATTCATTTTAAATCATGTATTTTATATTTGTTTATTAAATTATTTTAAAATAATTTTTTAAGCTTGTTAAGTGTGGTGCATTTGGCTTAAACATCTAAAAGTAAGCTTATAGCTGTTTTGGATAGTCATTCCAGCAAAACAAAAGTACAAAGTCTTCCTATCTCATCCAGTTATTGTCCCTATATACTTTCTAAATGGATCATGCACTATAGAAAAACAGAGATGATCAAAATTGGAGGCAGACTATTTTTTTCTGTAAGAGTTCTTTTTTTGTCTTTTTAATTGTTCTACAATGGCAAGTGTGCGAATGTTTCCCTTCTTCATCTGATGATTGCAATCACTTTCTAATCTTTGCAGCCTCAATCTGTGGAAAATCACATCTATTGTTCAACCTCCAATTACAAACCAACATTAACTGCCCAAATGCCTCAAGATAATGGAGGTAGCAGATGCCTAGATCCCTCCAGTCACATAGGGTAGTTGCTTCTTCAGGGCTTTCAGGCAGAGTGCTCGAGGAACTTAATCCAACAAAAATGAAGTAACAGTGATATAGTTCTAAATCAGCATGGTGTGGGAGTTGAGAATTTGCACAGAGTAGTGTTACCATGCACCTTCTGTTCTTGCCTTTATGATGGGGGGGGGGATGTAGCTTTAGAAACTGATGTCAAAGAAGCCTTTTGGTTGATTTCAGTCCATCTTCTTTCAGTATTTTGGGAGATGAAAATACACCTAAACACCAAGAGCAAATAGCATTCCTCTTGGTGCTCCTACTTTCTGCTAAGCTTAATGTGAGCCAAAGTACTAATTCCCTGTCACCTGTTTTGCACTATCTTCTCAGAATAACTTCACACAAACCCTCCAATATCTGAGAACTCAAGCTTTATAAGATCTAACCACAAAATATGTAGCTATCTCATTTATTCTTCTAGTTTAAAATATTGCTGTTTTACTTTGCCTGTCACCTGGGCTTACTATTATGAAACAATTAAGTGCATTTAGTATTTGTGAAAAGTACTTTTATGAATGGGCCCATGTGATAATGAGGATAATGTGGAAACTCACTGGTTTGCACATTAAACCAATTAACGGACATGCAACTCCAATTTTCACTGTGTTTTAAGACAATGCAGAGCTTATTACACTAATGAAGGTTCCTACTTTTCTACTTAACTGGTTCAAATGGATACACCTACACTGAAAGTTATGGGGATATATTCACGCTGGATTACCAGCATTAAATACTTGCCCAAATATTAATCACCATTTATATTTAACTCTATGCATTCATGTCCATCTGGAGGTGACTGTATAGAGGTAAACACAAACAGCAGCTAATACTCAGACAAGTGATTAACAATGGGACACAAAATAAATTTTGTTTTCTTGTGTCTCAAATTTTAGTTTCATGTGGCTCAGAATCAGATTTATTATCACTGACATAAGTCATGAAATTTATTGTTTTATGGCAGCAGAACAGCGCAAGACATAAAGGATTTAAAATAAGCAGAACGAAAGGGGAAAAGCGACATATTGTTCATAGATTCATGGACTGTTTAGAATTCTGATGGCAAAGGAGAAGAAGCTGGTTTTAAAACATTGAGTATGGGTCTTTAGGCTCCTATACATCTTCCCTGATGGTAGTAATGAGAAGGGGGCATTCCGGGTGGTGAGGCTGCTTAATGATGGATGCCGTCTTGGGGTATTGCCTACTGAAGATGTCCTGCGTGATGGGTAGGCTCATGATTGTGATGGAGCTGGCTGAGCCTACAATGCTCTGGAATTTCTTTTGATACTGCACATTGGAGCCCCTGTACCAAGTGGTGATGGAACCAGTCAGAACGCTCTCCGCAGAACATCTGTAGAAATCCGCTGGAGTCTTCGGTGACACGCCAAATCTCATCAAACTCTTCATGAAGTAGATCTGCTGACATGCCTTCTTCATGATTGGATCAGTATGTTGGGTCCAGTATAGATCCTTTGAGATGTTGACACCTAGGAACCTGAAGCTGCTCACTCCTTCCATCATTGACCACTCAATTAGGATTAGTGTGTGTTCTCCTGACTTCTTCTTCCTGAAGTCCACAATAAATTCTTTGGTCTTGCTGATGTTGAGGTAAAGTTGTTGATGTGACACCCTCAACTAGCCAACCTGTCTTGCTCCTTTATACCTCCTTGTCACCATCTGAGATCCTGCCAACAAATTTATAGATGGTGTAGAGAGTCATGAGTGTAGAGAGTGTAGAGCAGTGGGCTAATTATGCAACTCTGATGTATGGCTATGTTGATTATCAGCGAGTAGGAAATGTTATTAATGATCTGCACCGAATGCGAACTCTCTAGGAAATCAAAGATCCATTTGTAGTGGGAGGTACAGTAAGAGGTTAAAAAGGTCCTCGAACATTCCAGCCAGTTGGTTGGCCCAGGTTTTCAGTACCTGTGAGGTACACCAATGGGGCATGAAACCTTGTGAGGGTTCACCATCTTGAAGAATGTTCTGATATCAGACAGAATATTGCCAGATGCTATGGAATCCTATGACTCTATAAGATCGTAAAGTCAAAAAACATAGGAGCAGAATTAGGTCATTCAGCCAATTGAGTCTGATCCGCTATTCCATCATGGCTGATTCCAGACCCACTCAACCCCATACACCTGTCTTCTTGCCATAACCTTTGAAGCCCTGACCAGTCAGGAAACCACCAATTTTCGCTTTAAATATACCCACGGTCTTGGCCTCCACAGCTGTCTGTGGCAGAGCATTCCACAGATTCACTACTCTCTGACTAAAAAAATTCCTCATTACCTCTGTTCTAAAGAGTCGCCCCTTAATTCTGAGGCTCTGCCCTCAAGTGCCGGACACCCCCACCATAGGAAACATCCTCTCCACATCCACCTTATCTAGTCCTTTCAACATTCAGTAAGTTTCAATGAGCTCCCCCCCCACCGCATTCTTCTAAATTCTAGTGAGTACAGGCCTAAAGCCACCAAATGCTCCTAATATGTTAACCCTTCATTTCCAGAATCGTTGTCGTGAATCTTCGCTGGACTCTCCAATGACAACACACCCTTTCTGAGATAAGGGGCTCAAAGCTGTTGACAACACTCAAAGTGTGGCCCGACTAGTGTCTTACAAAGCCTCATCATTACTTCATTCTTATTATATTCAATTCCCCTTGAAATAAGAGCCAACATTGTGTTTGCCTTCTTTACCACAGACTCAATCTATAAATTAAACCTCTGGTAGTCTTGCATGAGGAACCCTAAGACCCTTTGCACCTCTGTTGCTTGAATTTTCTCCCCATTTAGATAATAGTCCGCACTATTGTTCCTTTTTCCAAAATGCATTATCATACATTTCACAATACTGTATTCCATCTGCCATTTTTTGCCCATTCTTCTATTATGTCTAAGTCCTGTTGCAATTTCATTGCTTCCTCAGCACTACCTACCCCTCCACCTATCTTCGTATCATCTGCAAACTTTGACACAAAGCCATCAGATCCATTATCTAAATCACTGACAAACAATGTGAAAAGCAGCGGTCCCAGTACTGATCCCTGAGAACACCACTCGTCACTGGCAGCCAACCACAGAAGGCCCCCTTTATTCCCACTCACTGCCTCCTGCCTGTCAGCCATTCCTCTATACTTGCCAGTATTGTTCTTGTAATGCCATAGCATTTTGTCTTGTTAAGCAGCCTCATTGGTGGCATTTTATCAAATACCTTCTGAAAATCTAAGCAAATGATATTCCCTGCCTCTCCTTTGTCCACCCTGCTTGTTACTTCCTTAAAGAACTCTAATAGATTTGTCAGGCAAGACTTCCCTTGACAGAAACCATACTGACTTTCACTTAGTCTCCAAGTACTCTGAAACCTCATCCTTACTAATAGACTCCAACACTTTCCCAACCACTGAGGTTAGGCTAACTGCCTATAATTTCCTATCTTTTGCCTTCCTCCCTTCTTAAAGAGTGGAGTAACATTTGCAAACTTCTGGTCCTCTGGGACCATCCCAGAGTCAAGCGATTCTTGAAAGATCATAACTAATACATCTACAATCTCTTCAGTAGCCTCTTTCAGAACTCTGGGATGGAGTCCTTCTTGTCCCGATGACTTATCCCCCTTAAAGCATTTTTCCTTCATCATAGCAATGGCACTCACTCCTGCTCCCTGACACTCACAGACCTCTGGCACATAGTGAAGACAGGTGCAAAGTACTTATTCAGTTCATCTGCCATTTCTTTGTCCACCATTACTACCTCATCAGCATCATTTTCCATGGTCCAATATCAACTCTCACCTCCCTTTCATTCTTCATATATCTGAAAAACTTTAAGTATCCTATTTCATATTATTGGCTTGTCTGCCCTCATATTTCATCTTTTCCCTTCTTATAGCCTTTTAGTTGCCTTTTGTTGGATTTGGAAAAACTTTCCAATCATTCAACTTCCCACTCATTTTTGCTACATTATATGCCCTTTCCATGACAGTCCTTAACTTCCTTTGTCAATCATGGTTTCCTATCCCATTTGAGAACTTCTTCTTCTGTGGAACATATCTATCCTGCGCCTTGTGAACTATTACCAGAAGCTCCTGCCATCTCTGCTTTGTTGACATCCCCGCCAGATTCCTCCTCCAATCCATCCGTGCAAGCTCTTCTCTCATGCCTCTGTAATTCCCTGTATTCTATTGTGATACTGATACATGTGAATTATGCTTCTCCCTCTCAAGTTACAGGATGAACGCAATCATATTATGATCACTGTCACCCAAGGGTTCCTTTACCTTAAGCTCACTAATAAAATCTGGATTATTACACAATGCCCAATCTAAGATAACCTTTCCCTGAGTAGGTGGAAGCACAAGCTACTCTAAAAAGCCATCTCATAGGCATTCAAAAAATTCCCTCTCTTGCAATTCGACACCAACCTCATCTTCCCTATCCCCTTGCATATTGAAGTTCCCCATTACAATTGTGAAATTTCTCTTATTACATGCCCTTTCCAACTTCCTTTACAATCTCAACCCCACATCTTGCTTAGTATTTGGAGGTCCATATATGATTCCCATAACATTTTTTTTACCCTTGCAGTTTCTTAACTCCACCCACAAAGATTTAACAATCTCTGACCCTATGTCACCTCTTTCTAAAGATGTAATTCCATCCCTTACCCACAGAGACACACCACCACCTATGCTTTCCTACCTGTCCTTTCCATACAAAGTATTTCCTTTGATGTTAAGCCCCCGACCAATCTCTAATTGCACCACAAGTTCATCCACCTTATTCGGAATACTACATGCACTTAAATGCAGCACCTTCAGCCCTGCATTCTTCGCCCTTTTGAATTTTGCCTCTGTGGTACAATTTAACTCTTTGCACTGTCTGTATTTGTACCCAGTCATTGGTTTGTTCTTCCTTACATTTATGTTACATCTATCATCTACTTGTAAACCTGCTGGCTCATCCTCAGCTCTTCCTATGCTAGTCCTATCCTCACTGCCACACAGTACCGGCAGCAATCCCAATATTAATCCCCTTGAGGTTCTGCTTCTCATCTTCCTTCCTAACTCCCTGTATTCTGTTTTCAGGATCTCCTGCCCTTTTCTCCAATATGTACCATAACTTCTGGCTGCTCATCTTCCCTTCTGTGTGCATTCAGAAACAACACGGACCCTGATACCTGAAAGGCAAACTACCATCCATGTTTCTTTTTCATGTTCACAGAATCACCTATCTGTCCCCTAACTATAGAATTCCCAATTACTGCTGCCATCCTCCTCAGTTCCCTACTCTTCTGAACCACGGGGCCAGACTCAGTGTCTGGGGCATGGCTGCTGTTGCCTCCCTCAGGTAGGTCCCCCCCACAACAGTACTCAAATGGGGTACTTATTGTTGAGGGGGTTGGCCACAGGGGTGCTCTCCATGATCTGATGTTTCCCCTTCCCTCAAGCTCCTTGATGTCCATCAAAGAGCTGGAAGCTTCCTGGAAATACCACATCTGACAGACAGAACACTGGCCTTGCAGACATATCCCTTATTCTTTCAAGAGTTAAATAAGAAAAAAGAAATAAGGAATAAACTTACTTACTTACTTCACCTTCACCTGTTCTTGCCAAGGTCTTACCACTCTGACTCAGAGCACTCCTATGATGACTGCTCCGCTAGACTGTACCTCTCTTTTATGGAGACTGGGTTTTTCAAATCGGATTTGCATCTGCGCAGGAAGACCTTCTACTGCATCTTCACCACTGCCCAATCAAAGGCTCCTGCTGAAAACTGTCTGCATTTTCAAGCTGCGCTGTGGACCTGCGGGGGAACGCTTCTCTGTGGTTGTGACACTGTCCAATCAGATGCAGTTTTTGTTCTCCATTTCAAAGTGTGCATAAAAGGTGTAATATGTATTGAATCAGCCTGTATCATGCAGAACTGCAGAAAACTTGCAGTATAGGAACAGGCAATTCAACTCAGATAATCACTATTCTTCCTCATTTCATTCTTTCAGAATGCCTTCTGTTTTTTTCTTCAAGAATTCATCTAGCTTCTTTTTAAATTTACACACACTCATTACCTCAAAACTTCCCTGCTGTTGCAAGTTCTACATTCTAACCAGTCGTAAGTACCTCATCAGATGTATTGTTGTATTCTTATATTTCTATCCTCCAGAAGACTTTGGAAATTGGAATTGCTTCCTCCATTTCTTCTGAACTTGGGAAGTATAAACTTGCCAACTACTTGCATTTCAAGGTGACAGTTTTTCAACAAGGAAACAGCTGTTAGTGTTTAGCATAGAAGAAGTTGCACTGGGAATAAAGGTTGTCAGTATCTACTGATGAGATCACAAGAAAGGCAAAGCTGGAAGCCGCTTATTCATTTTCTCCAGAATTTCTGTCTTTTTTCACTGTAAGTGGTAGCCTCATTCGAGCATTAGACGTGTGGAAATATATGCTTAGGCACATAGAGTAAACACATGTCATTTTTATTCATCAACAAACTGAAGTGAGAGACAAAATTCGGCCAGTATTGGAGTTGTATAAGGAAGGTAGAAAGGGGTTAGATTTTAATCCTCAGGTGCTGAATCAAATGGAGTATACCTAAGTGTCTGTACGCCATCTATAGAATTCAGATTAATTACCACCAATACTGCCAATCAGCCCTACTATGCAGAGGTCAGAGCACAAGGATAAAATTCTGCCCTGTCTACTGAAGAGCATTTAGCTGATGCTAAGCTGGAATTTTAGATACCTATAGAATGTACAAACGTAGGTAAAGGATAAATTCAATGACATAGGAGAAGCAGCATCTTTGGGATATCTAGGAGCAAATCACATTGGATTGAAGGTGAGCCTTTAATGCAACATGGATCCAATGACGAGGAACTTCTGCAATTTTAAGGAAGAAAGTTCAGCTGTTTTAAGCAAGAAGCATTAAATCTCAGAATCAATCAGATTGATTGTAAAACAAGTGTGTGGATAATCATAACTAGTTTAGACATTTGACTGAGAAGTACAGGGTCACTGAAGCCAGAAATGCATTACATTTACCTATTACCAGAAATTAAAGGATATAACCTTTTGCTGTTATCTATCAACATCCATTTTAAAGCCTACTATGAAAGATGAAAGAAAAACTTAAAAAATGAAAGGAACCATTCCTGATATCTGTGAAATTTCTGTAATCAAAGCCATTGACAAACAGGACTCTGCATCAGAAATGGACTATTTCTGAACCATGCATTCCTGCAATTTCGGCTAAATGTACGTTGACGGAGGTTTGACTCTATTTGCCTTTTGCCCTGGGGTACAATAGGGATCAAAAGTGACCAGGTTCCTGCTTGATGTCCATGGCAGTATGAACACCAGTACAGAGCTGAGCACCAGTTTCCTGATCCCTCCCTGCATTGATCTTAACTGAGCGTAGCATGTGCCAAATCATATCCCCTGCTTTCCTTATGTTCATCACCAGCCAGACCAGAACTTCTTCAAGTCAGTATTCTCATGTTCCAGTTCTCCTCAGCTTCCCTCTTATCCTGGGCCATGGAGGCCCCTTTGTAAATTTTAACTGACCTTGCCACCCCACATCCATCTTCATCCACATAACTTTTATATGCTTCTATATTTCAAATGCTGAAATCACACACTTGAATCATATTCAGGTTAATTTCTCCCATTTCTTTCCCCTTATTATTCTATTTATGTGCTTTGCAGCTAACGTAGACCAGACTGGACTGACCTCATGTGAAAAAATTCCCATGAATATCCTAATCCCTGATTTTACCAAATATCTTTCATTTACATCAGAAAATTGACTTAAAGACTTCACTTTCCTTTTTACAGACTTGTATTTGGATTTAGAATTGGTTTATTGTTGTCACATCTACCGAGTTGGAGGTACTTTAGCCAAAGGAGGGTGAATCTGTGGAATTTATTGCCACAGAGATGGCTATGGAGGTCAAGTCACTGGATGTATTTAAAGCAGAGTTTGATAGGTTCTTGATCATTTAGGGTATCAAAGGTTACGGGGAGAAGGCAGCAGAATAGGGTTGCGTGAGAAAATAAATTAGCCATGATAGAATGGCAGAACAGACTCTATGGGCTGAATGGCATAATTCTGCTCCTATGTCTTATGATACTGTGAAAGTCTTGTTTTGGATACCATTCATATACTGTAGATAAATTCATTACACAGCGCGTTGAGATAGTAGAACATAAAATAATAATAATAATGCAGGACAAATTGGAACAGCATAGTAGGGGAATTAAGGGTTATGGGGAAAATGCAAGTAGGTGGAGGTGAGTCCATGGCCAGATCAGCCATGATCTTATTGAATGGTGGAGCAGGCTCGATGGGCCAGATGGCCTCCTCCTGCTTCTATTTCTTATATTCTTATGTAGCTACAAAGACATGTTGTGCAAGTTAACAATAAGGCGCAAGAACAAGGTGGACGATGAGGTCAAGAGCTCAGCTTATCAAACTAGCAGTGTGTGCTTTCAGATTTTTGTATCTTCTGCCCAGTGAACGATAGGAGAATAGAGAATGTCTGGCTGGGTGGGAACTTTAATAATGCTGGCTGCTTTACCAGGGAACATAGATACAGTCCATGGAAGTGAAGATGGTTTCAATGATGTGCTGCACTATATCCACTGCTCTCTGCAGTTTCCTGTGTTATAGGTAGAACAGTTGCCATAAACTGTTGTGATGCATTGAGAAAAGATGCTTTCTATGGTGGATTGATAAAAATTGGCAAGAGTCTACAGGGACAAGTCACATTTATTTAGCCTCCTGAGGAAGCCGAGACCCTGGTGAACTTTCATGGTGATGGTGTCAACATGATTGGACCAAGACAATCTATTGGTGATGTTCAATCCAAAGAGTGTGAAGCTCTTAACCCTCTCTGACTCAGATCTAACCCTCACCCCACCCAACCACTTCCTGAAGTTAATGACCAGCTCTTTTGTTTTGTTATCAGTGACAGAAAGGTTGTTGTCATAACACTATGAGATCTCTCCATCTCCTTCCTGTATGCCAACTCATCATTATTTGAGATGCAGCCCACAGCAAACTTGTAGTTGTCATTAGGGCAGAATCTGATCACACAGTCGTGAATGTAGAGGCAGTAGAGTAGAGGGCTGTGGATACAGGCTTGAGGAAGATCAGTGTTGAGAATAATTGTGGCAGAGATGTCACTGCCTATCCTTACTGATCATAATCTTTTGGTTAGGAAGTCAAGGATCCAGTTGCAGAGGGAGGAGTTCGCTCCCAAGTATCAGAGTTTGGTGGTATGTTTGCTTGGACTTATAGTATTAAAGGCAGTACTGTAGTCAAAAACTATAATCTTTGGAGAAAATTCCATTCTTTATATGAAACAAATAAAATAGCAGACGTGGAAATCTGAAACAAACAGAAATGATGGAAGAACTGAACATGTCAAGCAGCATCTGTAGAAAAAGAAACGAGTGAATATTTTGGATCAGTGCCCCTTCATCAGAACTGGGGTGTGGAGTGTGAGTAAAGTGGTATCAGTTTTCAAATCAGAGGTGGGCTCAAATCACTTATTCACTTGTATTTCTTCCAATCTATTCTATGCCATTTGTTGTTCACAGTGTGGCCACCTCTACGGTGGAGAACCCAAATCCATGTTGAACTTTGGTGAGCCTGTGCTCAGTCTGCCTAGGTGAAGCTGAACCTCTTTTGTCTCCTTCACTACTGCACTGAGGCACAATATAAATGAAAAGAACATACTATCTACTAGACAACCTTCTTGAAATAACACTGAATTTTACTTCAGATAGAATGGCCCCTCATCTTCACCTATCATAATGCTCATAACCTTTCTCATCATTCTATAAAATACCTCGTTACTTCTGCCCTTATCTCATGCACAGTCTTCGCATGCACTCTTATATCTAATCAACATGCCACCTTTTGTCTTAAACCTAATTTCTTCCACCAGTTCTACTTTGAAGACTAACTCCCGTTCACTCTAACCCCCCCCCCCCAATTCTGAGGAAGGGTCGTTGACAGGAAATGTTAACTTTCCGTGGTTGCCATTTGAATAGGTTAGATTCCCCAACATTTCTGTTTTTATTCTAGCCTTTACATGTGCTAGGCAATGTCCTTCATCTTCAGACTTTTCTTCATAAAATCCATTGTCTTTCAGCTTACAAAAATCATAGCCTTCTTACATAAAAAGAAAATCATGGACTATAACATAAGACTTTTCACTAAATTTTTCTATTTGAATGTTAATAACAATTACTTCTCTTTATTCAGAAATTGATTAAGAGAGAAAAATTTCCAAAGGCACTTCACAAAGGCACACACGGAGAGAAAAGAGCATAGACAAGCAAGAACTATAGTTAATCACATTTCTTGGAAAGCTTTTTTTTTAAGCCACGCTCATTTATAAGCAAGACAATTTACATTTACGCTCCTATTTTTTGCTATGTGACATTCAATGGGATAATAGCACTTTTGCCTGACCATGCACATTAATTCAAAGTGGCTCTATGTTTTGTTACAAAATTTGAAATTTATTTCTAAGGTTCTTTTAAAAGGGGATCAAAATAGAGGTGCTCAAAAGATATATTGTGATAATTTATGCAATAGGTTTTGAAATCCTTTCCGTATGTCTATCAGAATTAATTGGATATGTTCTTTCCTTTTAGTTAAGCCTATGAAATATTTGGATACTTCTTAAAAACTTATTTTCTCACTTTTCAATATTCGCGAATCATTTAAACTTTGGAAATTTGTGTGCGATGTGATCAAAAAGATCAGAAAATTTAATGGAGTTTCTGATAAAAGAAGAATCATGGCCTTAAGAAATCATAAATTATATTCAATAAATGCTCAAATGTTTTATGGTATCTGCAGCACTCAAAATATGTCAT
Source organism: Mobula birostris (assembly GCF_030028105.1). NCBI lineage: Eukaryota > Metazoa > Chordata > Chondrichthyes > Myliobatiformes > Myliobatidae > Mobula > Mobula birostris. The sequence continues at coordinate 24,702,292 of NC_092388.1, forward strand.
TATATCTGACATCATAATGTGGCTATTTTTGTTTTGTTTTCATTTGCAGAATGTGGCCACTGTAAACTTCAGCATTTATTGTCCATACCTCATCACTTTTGGGGAGGTGGTCGTGAGACAATGCATTGAACCTCTGCAGACTATATGGTGAAGTTGATCCACCATTTTCAGTTTATGTCCCAGACTCTCAATACCCAGAACACACTGCCAGAGGTACTGTTGGAAGCAGATGCAGAAGTGGCATTTAGGATCTATTTAGACAGCCATGAGAATATGCAGGGAATGGAGGAACATGGATCATGTGAAGGCAGAAGTAATAAGTTTATTTTGCCATTGTACTCGGTACAGACATCATGGGCCTACGGTCTTGTTCCTCTTCCGTACTGTCTAAAAGAGGGAGTAACCAGATAGTAAAGGAACGACTATGTGGATCAGTTGTAGCAGTAGAAACTAAATACCAGATAGGTTCAGAGACACAAAAGATTCTGAAAATGCTAGGAATATTGAGCAACCTACTTATTTACACCTACCTTTTTGTACTACATATTTATATTCTTTAAATACATTTGTAATTATAATGTAGTATACTTGTACTATGTATTGCACTGTAGTACTACTGCAAAACAACAAACTTCACAACATACGCCAATGGTAATAAACCTGATTCTGTTTCTGAAATACTGCAGGAGCTCAGCAGAACAGTCAGCATCTATGGAGGGAAATAAATAGTCAATATATCGGGCTGAGACCCTTCATCAGGTGTTTTCTTCCCCCTTTCTTTCCTATCCTGAGGAAAGCTTAACTGTTCATTCTCTTCATGACCTGTTGAAATCCTCAAGCATTTTGAGTGTGTTGCCATATGTGTTGTCCAAGAATTGATGTGTTGACCATTCATGTCACTATCTAGTTTGCCAGATGGGACTGCAAAATGAATTAGGAAGTGTTACTCTTTGAATTACTAGCTGGGCTGCGACCAAATGGCAATTGCCCACGTGTGAAGTATGCGCAGAATATAGAGGCTGGGAGAGAGCATTAAAACAATTTGTCAGAAGAGAGAGCTGTGGCATCCAGTGTGAGTTATCTAGAACCCAGACTGAATAAGGGGGGAAGTAATTTTCCTCAAGGAATAGAAAACTGCAAGGTATTACATCATCCTGAGTTATAAAAGTTTCCTTTTATAGAAACGTAGAAACATAGAAAACCTACAGCACAATACAGGCCCTTTGGCCCACAAAACAGTGCCAAACATGTCCTTACCTTAGAACTACCTAGGCTTACCCATAGCTCTCTATTTTTCTCAGCTCTACGTATCCATCCAGGAGTCACTTAAAACACCCTATTGTTTCTGCCGCCATGGGCAGCCCTTTCCACGCCACTCTTTATGTAAAAAAACTGACCCCTGACATCTCCTCTGTACCTACTTCCAAGCACCTTAAAACTATGCCCTCTTTTGCTAGCCATTTCAGCCCTGGGAAAAAGCCTCTGACTATCCACATGATCAATGTCTCTCATTATCTTGTACACCTCTATCAGGTCACCTCTCATCCTCCATCACTCCAAGGCGAAAAGACTGAGTTCACTTAACCTATTCTCATAAGGCATGCTTCCCAATCCAGGCAACATCCTTGTAAATCTTCTCTGCACCCTTTCTATGGTTTCTACATCTTGCCTGTAAGATATCTCTATCCAAACTGGCTAATTTATTATTAGGTGGCAATTTTGGAAATACCAGAAATATTGAAAATGAAAAGATAGATTTAAGTGGGAATGGGAAGCATATGAAGAAATGGCCTGTGGAACCTGAAAAATGAGAGGGATCCAAAACTGTGTCTTGATAGGTGGTCACCACATGGGGATTTTCAGCTCTGCTATTTTCAAGACAGTTTTAAATTATCAATGCTTACAAAACAATATAGCTCTGCAAGTTTTCAACTAACAATGATGACAATAGATAGTAAAGTTTCAGGGCAGGTATTAATTAATTAATGAATTAAATTATTTATTTTTTGCAGATTTACGGATTTAAGCAATTATGATACATTGCAAGATCAAGCAAGATCGATAATCTATCTTGGATAGATGAACCTGTTCCTATCTCTGTTTAATAATACATTAAAAAAGGTTGTTATGATTTACTTAATTTATTTCCACTAACAATGCTATGTTGGTTTCAGAATATGTGGTAACACTTGTATATTACCCCCCAGCAGATCCTCAGTTTGTGTTGGTTGTTAACGGAAAAAGAACACACACTTCACTGTACATTTTGATGTACATGTGATTAATAAAGAAATCTAAATCTAATTCTAATTTTCAAAATTTTTGCTACTTATCTTTTATTGTTAATCTACATTTCATTTGAGTGTAATGCATATAGAATATGCATTAACATAATCAAACATTGTTCAACTTCACTGTTGGAAATATTAATTCATTAACACAACAGAAAGATATGGATGAACTTTTATTCTAGTGAATTTCTAAATAGTTTACTTGAGATACTTCGATAAAAAATATTTTTTATCTATTGTATATTATGCTACCTCTACATTCTGCATCTTACACAACTTTAACCCTCAATAGTAATGATAATAACTATTCACATGTATAGTAAATGTCTCTAACTATTAAACTACATTTTATACCGTCTTCATCCTGTTTGCTTGCTGCAAGACTATGAGCTATTTGAAACACGAACACTTAATGTTCATCCATTAGAACTAGAAAATGGCTTGATAGTTGAGTCTGCTGGGCCCTCTGGTGTTTGTCAAATATATTAATGTATAACGTATGGATGAGAATGTAGGTGGGATGATTAGTAACTTAGCAGATAACTTCAGAATTGGAGGTAGTGAACTGTGAAGCAGGTTGTCTGAGATTACAGCAAAATACAGATCAACTGGGGAAGTGAACAAGGGGGATAGTAGGTAGAATTTAACACAGAGTGCAGAGTGATGCATTTTAGGAAGTTAAACCAGGACAGGACAAAGTCAGTCTCTGTGGAGGGCTGATGGAGTACAAGTACATAGTTCTCTGAAAATGGAATCGCAAGGACTCAGGGTCACAAAGAAGTTGCATGCAATGCTTGCCTCCATCAGCTGAGACATTGAAGTAAGACTAGGAACGTCATGTTATTGTCGTACTAAACATTGGTCACAACACTTATAGAAAGGTGTGATAAAACTAGAGTGGGTGAAGTAAAAGATTCACAAGAAAGTTGCCTGGTTTGGAGGGGTTGAGTTACAGGACAGACTGGATACCTCTATAGGAGGCCTGTTTCCTTTGGAAAAGAGGAAGCTAGGAGTTGATATTATGAAGGTATACAAAATTATGTGAAGCATAGAAAGAGTCAATAGCGAATGTCTGCTCCCCATGGTAGGGTGACCAAAACTTAAGGATATAGGTTTACAGTGAAATGTAAGGGGTTTCAAAGGGATGTGAAGGGAATTTTTTTTTTCCGCTCAAGAAGTATTGGTATCTGGAATGAGCTGCCAGGGGAAGCAGGAGCTGTAACAACATTTAAGAGGATTGTGGACAGGTATTTGAATGAACAGGACACAGAGAGATAATAGAACATAGTGAAGTAATACAGACAAGTGGGATTAGTATACATAGGCATGTGGTCAATGTGGTTGAGGTATTCTGTTTCTGTTCTGTACATCTTTATTACTCTATGACACTAAAAGTTTAAGCTTATCTCTATTCCACAAATTTAGTGTATGGGTTTCATGTTGGTATTAAATGTGAGAAATGTGTCTGTATTTGCAGGTTCTTTAGGATTTTCTCCGGCACATGGACTGTTCATGAAGTTGAGCAAAAAGACAATTGGTTCCTCATGACATACGAGGAGAAAATATTTGGTCATTTTTTGGTCTATGTTGTTGTTCCAAGAATTACCAGCACCCCAATGAGTGGTTTAGCTTCATCTCTTCCTCATAGTCACACTGAAAACATGTACGGATGTGTTACTGAAAGTTGAATGTAGCAACCTTAGATACTAGTATTACAGATCTGATAAATGGTCATTGATCTGAAACATTGATTTTATTTTTGCCTTTATAGATGCCGCACGATCAAATTGTTTCTGATATTTAAGTTCATGCATGCACTTACTTCATCCAGATCGAATGGTCAGAAACAGCCAAATCAAATGACTTAAATTTTGGATTGTCCAAATTTTCCTCGTGAGTTTCAGAATTTCTCTCGGATCTTTCTGTTTTCCTTCATCTTCCCAGATCTAATGTATAAGGAACTCCTTAATACCACAGATGTACATTTACATTTGTACAAATTTACATTTCCAAAAAAATTGTATGAAGTGGACCACTAGTAGGTTCTCCATAGCTGTGAAATGGCTAGTGGTATTATTAGTATGTGATCATAGCTACATTAAAAAATTAGTCTGTAATTTTGTGCGACTATTTTATTTAATTTAGAAATACAGCACGCTAACAGATCCCTCCAGCCCAAAAAGCCCACAATGCCCAATTACACTTGTGTGACCAGTGAACCTACTAATCTGTACATCCTTGGGAGGAAACTCATGGAGCCAGAGGGAGAGCACACATACTCCTTACAGACAGTGGATGGAAGAACAAACATGAAAAGAAAAAGTGTTGGATGAGATTTGATAGTTAATTGATGACATTCAAACTGGCTAAGTTGATTGCCTCAGTCCAGGTCAGAACAAGGAGTATAGATTATTGTCTGTACCAAACCCATGATCCCTTATCTATTCAATGAGCACAGCCTGCACTGGCAATTCAGCATGCTCTGATATCTACATGCAGAACTTCAAAGAGATGGTTCAGTACTTCCTCAAAGATGTTGGGGAGTTTGCTCAGAAAAATGAGTACTGTAGTTTATTGTCATTAATTTCATTATATGATTTTCAATAGAATTAAGACTGATTGGTGTGTGAGCTCTGTAGTTCATCTGCAGGCCTCCTTGCCTTTCAACCATAATTTCTGCATATCAGGCACTCTTAAATCCCAAGCCCTGAGCAAGATTTTAGTCCTAGTCCTAAAATGCATTTCTATTTCAGTACTTTTGTCAAATGTCGCCTTGAGAAATTTTGCTCCATAATAGGTGCCATTTAAATGGAAATTGTTACGATTATTTGATTCATTAGAATGCTTCATTTCTGATGGCTGTTTACATACTTGACTCATTAATTCTCAAAATAGATGATTTTTATTAATTTGTTCAACGTATTAATTGATGTTCTCTGGCCTTTTTTAAAATTCATTTTCAAGATCTAGGCATCTTTGAAATGATGCAATATTTCAAAAAGGCATTTCATCACTTGTCCCTAAATTATTATCCATATCCCTAACCTATTTTTATTAATTCCTAATTGCCCTTGAAAAATCGGTGAGTGATGAAATGTTTCTTTTGAATCACTGCAGTCCATTTGGTGAAGGTAATTCCACAGTGCTGTTGAGTAGAATATTCAAGGATTTAGACCCAGTTATGATGAAGAAATGATCATGTGCAGTTCTCAGGGAAACCTTCAAGTGGTGGTGCTCCCATACACCTGTTTCCTGACCTTTCTTTATAGTTGAGGATGTATATTCGGGAGATACTCTCAGAGTGACTTGAGTGTGTAACTATACAAACATTGCAGCCATTGCCAGCTTCTGGTGGAGAGAATGAATGTTAGGGTGGCATTTCAGAAACAGAATCAGATTTAACATCACTGCCATATGTCATGCAATTTGTTAACTTTATGGCAGCAAGTACAATGAAATACATGACAAATAAATATAGAGAAAAAATGTAGAAATAAAAAAATTAGTGAGATAGTGTTCATGGGTTCAATATCTATTTGGAAATCAGATGGCAGAGGGGAAGAAGTTGTTCATGAATCACTGAGTGTGTGGCTTCAGGCTCCTGTACTTCCTTCCCGATGAAAACACTGTGAAGAGGACATGTCCTGGGTGGTGGGGAGCCTTAATGATGGACGCTGCCTTCCTAAGGCACCGCTTCTTGAAGATGTCTTGGATACTATGGAGGTTGTTATCCATGATGGGGCTGGCTAATTTTACAAGTTCTAGCAACATACTTCAATCTTGTGCAGTAGCCCCCTTGTACGAGTGATGCAGCCAGTCAGAATGCTCTCCATGGTACATTTGTAAAAGTTTTCACGTGTTTTAGTTGACAAACCAAATCTGCTCAAACTCCTAATAAAATGTAATTTCTCCCTTGCTCTCTTTACAGCTGCATCAATATATTGCACTCAGGTTAGGTCCTGAGAGATATTGACACCCAGGAACTTGCATTTGCAGTGCCAGTCAAGATAGCTATTTTATCTTAAGAGCTTGTTGGCAGTATATGCATCTAGCCTGGTGGAAACTTTGATTTGGGGTAAAAACCTTGGGATATAAGATGAGTCACTTGCCATAAGATTTACAGTCTCTGACCTTCTCTGCTAGCAATTTTATTTATATTGCTGGACCAGCTGAATTTCTGGTCAAAATTTCCTCCCAGGATATTGGAAGTGGAGTCGGTGATGGCAATGCCATTAAATGATAAGGGCAGATGGTAAGATTCTCTCTTGTTGTCCATTGGCTGTTATGTGATCTCTGGTCTCTGGTATGAGTGTTACTCGCTATTTAACATACCTGAATGTTGTCTTAGTCTTAGTTAAAGCTCAACTTACTGATGAATTTCCAAGAGGAATTATACTACCATCAGTTAACAATTACATTTCAACCTCTGTTGGTTTGAAGGTCATAGGTGAAGCATGGTTAGACACTGCCCTGAGGAACTGCTATTGTGATCTTCAAGGAATGCGATAATTGATGTCAAACCATCAACCATTTCCCTTCGTGCATGGTATGATCCCAACTATTGAGATATTTCCCTTTTGATGAATATTCACTTCAGTTCGACCTGCTTCTTTTAAATCTTGGGTCTATGGTTATTCAAATAGCAAAATTTCAATGCAAATTCAAATGTTAGAGATTTGAATTATACAGCACAATATTTATGTTGAATTCTGGTGTGGCAGAACAAAAAGCACAAGGCTTTTCACTCAAGCTTCAAAATTGCTTCATGTAATTTCCAGTACACAAGTGTAAAAGAGAATGAAATAATTGTTCGCAAACACCAGGAAATCTGCAAATGCTGGAATTTCAAGCAACACACATCAAAGTTGCTGGTGATCGCAGCAGGCCAGGCAGCATCTCTAGGAAGAGATACAGTCGACGTTTCGGGCCGAGACCCTTTGTCAGGATTCACAAAGTTCTGACGAAGGGTCTCGGCCTGAAACGTTGACTGTACCTCTTCCTAGAGATGCTGCCTGGCCTGCTGCGTTCACCAGCAACTTTTATGAAATAATTGTTACTCGGGATCCAATGCAGCACAAAAAAACACAATAAGATAGTGAACACAATAACAAAAAAAAACAATTAATACAGAATATTTACATTAGATAGCTTATTTACATAGATTTGACTGCATGTCTATAAGGTGGTGCTAGGCACTGAAGTGTTTGTACAGAAGGTGACTGACAGGAAATGATAAAGTAGTGGTGCTGGGGGTGTGGAGGAGTGGGTTCATGAGTGGAGAGTTGATCAGCCTTACTGCTTGGGGAAAGTAACTACTTTTGAGAGTGGTGGACCTAGTCATGCTACATAGCCTCCTCCCTGAGGGGAGTGGACAAACAGTCCGTGAGCCGGGTTGGTGGGATCACTTATCATGTTACTGGCCCTTTTCTAGCACCTTTCTGTATATATGTCCTTGATGCTGGGTAGGCTGGTGCCCGTGATGCTTTGGGCAGTTGTGACTAAAAGTTGTAGAGCCTTCCTGTCCACCACAGTGCAGTTCCGTGCATGTAGTATTAGGATGCTCTCTACTGAGTATGTGTAGAATGACATGAGTATAGATGTGCATAGTCCAGCTCTCTTCAGCTTCCTCAGGAAATAGAGAGAGAGAGTGGACCCTTCCTGTTTGTGTGGAATGTGTTCTGAGACCATGAGAGGTTGTGCAGATGGTGCGCTCCCAGGAGTTTTTAGCTGCTCGCAATTTGCACTGTTGTGCGGCCGAGGTAAAGGGGGATCTGAGTGATGTGAGTTCTCCTGAAATCAACGTCCATCTTTTTTGCATTGTTGACATTAAGACAGAGGTTGCAGTATTTTCCTGGGACCAGGCCTCTTCCGCCTTCTGCCTGTAGATCATCTCATCATTGCTGGTGATGAGGTACACCACTGCCATGACAGCGGCAAATTTGACAATGTAATCACTTGGGTGTTTGGCCATCACAGGTGAGCAGAGTGTACAACATTGCTTCATGTAATTTCCAGTACACAAATGTAATGGAGAATGAAATAATTGTTACTCGGGGTCCAATGTATCACAGCTCCGGTGGCATCTGTGTTGAGGATGTTGGGGAGGAAGGAGCTGTTGTATATCCTGACTATCTAAGATCTGTTGGTTAGGAAGTCCAAAACCTAGTTACACAATGGTGTATAGGAGTTTGTTCACGAAGGTCTGTGGGACAATAGCGTTGAATGCCAAAATGAAATCCGGAAACAGCTTTCTCATGCATGTGTCCTTCTCAGGGCTGGGTGCATGACAAATGCTATGGTGTCCGTCAGAGAATAGTTCTGTGGTAAGCGTGTTGGTGTATGTCCAATATGGTAGGGCTGAAGTTTTGATGTGCGCCATTACCATCCATTCAAAGCACTTCATGATGGTTGGCGCCAGTGCCACCAGGCGGTAGTCATTTAGTTCTGAAGGTGTAGGAGTTCTTTGGGACAGGGAGGATGCTGGCTGATTTGAAGCATGTGACGAGAGCGGCCTACATGAGTGAGGTGTTGAAGATGTCTGTGAAGACATCCATGAGCTGGTTTGCACAATTCCCGAGTACTCAGTTTGGGATGTTGTCTGGCCCGGCCGTCCTACAAGGGTTGACTCTCTGCAGAGGTTTTCTCATGTCTGCTGCTTTTACAGATAGTGGATGATTACCCAGGAGGAGGCTAACTTTCATGGCTGGTGTTGTGTTTCATGCCTTGAAGCATGTATACAATTTGCTCAGAGTATCAGGGAGGGAGGAGCTACTGGTACATTTGACAGTGATTTTCCTTGCATAACAGTAATAAGATTCCCACTATCCTTTGATCATATGTGTATGGTAGCACTGTGCTAATATCACTAGGCTAATAATCAGCATCTCTGGATGATAGATCTTGAAAACTTAGATTCAATCCACCATGACAGCTGGGGATTTCAAGATCAATTAATAATAAAATGAAGAAAGAAAAGTAAAGATTCAAGATTAGCTTTATTTGTCACATACATTAAATTGCTGAAACATACAAAGAAGTGTAACATTTTGAAGAAAACAACAAATGTGTAACCACAAAACTACCACATTTTCTTCAAAACCCAGAAGACCACCATCTGTGTTTATCAGAAATTACTTCTTCATCTTGCTGACAATTAACACTGACGCACCTAAGGGATGTATGCTTAGCCCACTGTTCTACTCTCTCTATATCCATGACTGAGAGGCTAGGAACAATTCAAATATCATCTATAAATCTGCTGATGATGCAACTACTGCTGGCACAATTTCAGATGGTGATGAGAAGGCATACAGGAGTGAAATATATCAACTAGTTGAGTACTGTTGCAACCACAACCTTGCACTCAATTTCAGCAAGACCAAAGAACTAATTGTGGACTTCAGAACGGGTAAGATGAGGGAACCCACATAGAGGGATCAGAAGTGGAAAGAGTGAGCAAATTCAAGCTTCTGGGTGTCAATATCCCAGACCCAACATATCGATGCAGCTACGAAGCAGCAATATTTCATGAGGAGTTTGAGAAGATTTGGTATGTCACCAAAGACACTCGCAAATTTCTACAGATGTACTGTGAAGAGTATTCTAACTGGCCATATCACTGTCTGGTACAAGGGGTGTGTGGCTACTGCACAGAATTGAAGTAAGTTGTAGAGAGTTGCAAACGTAGTCAGTTCCATCACGAGCACTCTGATAAAGAAGAAAAGGGAGTTGCATGACATGTATAGGAAACAGGGAGTAAATAAGGTGCTTGAGGAGTATAAGAAGTGCAAGAAAATACTTAAGAAAGAAATCAGGAGGGCTAAAAGAAGACATGAGGTTGCCTTGGCAGTCAAAGTGAAGGATAATCCAAAGAGCTTTTACAGGTATATTAAGAGCAAAAGGATTGTAAGGGATAAAATTGGTCCTCTTGAAGATCAGAGTGGTCGGCTATGTGTGAAAGCAAAGGAAGTGGGGGAGATCTTAAATAAGTTTTTTGCCTCTGTATTTACTAAGAAAACTGGCATGAAGTCTATGGAGTTAAGTGAAACAAGTAGTGAGATCATGGAAACTGTACAGATTGAAAAGGAGGAGATGCTTGCTGTCTTGAGGAAAATTAAAGTGGATAAATCCCCGGGACCAGACAGGGTGTTCCCTCGGACCTTGAAGGAGACTAGTGTTGACATTGCAGGGGCCCTGGCAGAAATATTTAAAATGTCGCTGTCTACAGGTGAAGTGCCGGAGGATTGGAGAGTGACTCATGTTGTTCCGTTGTTTAAAAAAGGATCGAAAAGTAATCCGGGAAATTATAGGCCGGTAAGTTTAACGTTGGTAGTAGGTAAGTTATTGGAGGGAGTACTAAGAGACAGAATCTACAAGCATTTGGATAGACAGGGACTTATTAGGGAGAGTCAACATGGCTTTGTGCATGGTAGGTCATGTTTGACTAATCTCTTGGAGTTTTTCGATGAGGTTACCAGGAAAGTGGATGAAGGGAAGGCAGTGGATATTGTCTACATGGACTTCAGTAAGGCCTTTGACAAGGTACTGCATGGGTGGTTAGTTAGGAAAATTCAGTCGCTAGGTATACATGGAGAGGTGGTAAATTGGATTATAGATTGGCTCAATGGTAGAAGCCAAAGAGTGGTAGTAGAGAATTGCTTCTCCGAGTGGAGGCCTGTGACTAGTGGTGTGCCACAGGGATCAGTGCTGGGTCCATTGTTATTTGTCATCTATATCAATGATCTGGATGATAATGTGGTAAATTGGATCAGCAAATTTGCTGATGATACAAAGATTGGAGGTGTAATAGACAGTGAGGAAGGTTTTCAGAGCCTGCAGAGGGACTTGGACCAGCTGGAAAAATGGGCTGAAAAACGGCAGATGGAGGTTAATACAGACAAGTGTGAGGTATTGCACGTTGGAAGGGCAAACCAAGGTAGAACATACAGGGTTTATGGTAAGGCACTGAGGAATGCAGTAGAACAGAGGGATCTGGGAATACAGATACAAAATTCCCTAAAAGTGGCGTCACAGGTAGATAGGGTCATAAAGAGAGCTTTTGGTACATTGGCCTTTATTAATCGAAGTATTGAGTATAAGAGCTGGAATGTTATGATGAGGTTGTATAAGGCATTGGTGAGGCCGAATCTGGAGTATTGTGTTCAGTTTTGGTCACCAAATTACAGGAAGGATATAAATAAGGTTGAAAGAGTGCAGAGAAGGTTTACAAGGATGTTGCCAGGACTTGAGAAACTCAGTTACAGAGAAAGGTTGAATAGGTTAGGACTTTATTCCCTGGAGCGTAGAAGAATGAGGGGAGATTTGATAGAGGTGTATAAAATTATGATGGGTATAGACAGAGTGAATGCAAGCAGGCTTTTTCCACTGAGGCAAGGGGAGAAAAAAAACAGAGGACATGGGTTAAGGGTGAGGGGGGAAAAGTTTAAAGGGAACATTGGGGGGGGGCTTCTTCACACAGAGAGTGGTGGGAGTATGGAATGAGCTGCCAGACGAGGTGGTAAATGCGGGATCTTTTTTAACATTTAAGAATAAATTGGACAGATACATGGATGGGAGGTGTATGGAGGGATATGGTCCGTGTGCAGGTCAGTGGGACTAGGCAGAAAATGGTTCGGCACAGCCAAGAAGGGCCAAAAGGCCTGTTTCTGTGCTGTAGTTTTTCTATGGTTTCTATGGTTTCTATGGTTTTCACTAGCCTCTATAGTAAGGACACCTTCAAGGAGCAATGCCTCAGAAAGGCAGCATCCATCATTAAGAACCCCCATCACCCAGGTCATGCCTTTTTTTCATTGCCGCCATCAAGAGACACCTGAAAGCGCACCTCAATAATTTAGGAACAGCTACTTCCCTGATTTCCGAATGGACATTGAACCCATGAGCAATACCCCACTACTTTTTAAAATTTTTATTTTTGCACCACTTATTTAACTATTTTATATGTATACTTACTGTAATTCATGTTTTTCTTTATTATTATGTATTGAATTGTACAGCTGCCACAAAGACAAAAAAAAAATTCATGATATCTGCCTGTGACATTAAACTGATTCTAATGCTTCTGTATGTCCCAGACTGGTCCATGTTTGTTTCCAGATATACAGCTATGTGATTGAACACAAGAGATTCTGCAGATGTATTGCTCAGCAATGTGTTTGCCTCTTTACTGCATTCTGATAAGCCCTGTTAGGTTACTTATTTCAGTGATGTAATTTGACAATAAATGCTGACACTACTAATGCAGCCCATATTGCAAGATTGAATAAAGAAATAATTGTTAAATACTCGGGCTTCTTTCAATATACAACTGTTTACTAATTTTGTTCAAACTCCCAGAATAAACTTAGTCAATGTCCTTGAAACAGAGCTGAAGTTCCAATAAAACGTACACAGAATTAACTTTTTCTGCAATCTTACAAACTTGCTTCCACTGGATTTATAGATGTGACCTTGACCATGTAATCAATGCTTTTTGTCTTCTGGCAACATATTACACTCCTGATGGCTTCTGTCACCTCTGAGACAATTTCTAAGTGTGATGCTCCTTCAATGCAAGCATAATAGACTAAATTGTTACCTTAGATTTTCAATCAACTTAAAAGAAACGACTTCATGTTTTCTTCTGCTACATTCCTCTTTCTATTTTTATATAAGGTTATTAGAACTTATTTGCTTTTATTTCTTTCCTAATCATTACAGCAATGTTTTCAGTCACCATTTAAATTTAATTTATTTTGCTTTCTTTCCTAATAGGTTGTTAATTCCCATATTAAAAGCATATCTTAATGACACAAACAATCTTTGAGTGCAACAAAGATGCAGTTAATGAATATAAATACCTGTGGCCATATATTGAAATGCATTTATCTTATAGCAAACAGTAATTAACCACACCGGCAATTACTAACAATTATTTGAGCTGTGACCTCACTCTGTAATCCCTTTCTTAATTCTTTTTTTTGGATTTTTAATATCTCAATTAAAATATTCTAATCATTTAATCATTGACCTCTGCTAATGGCCTTTTATGATTTATCCCTTTCAGTTAGTTTGACAATGAATAAGAATGAGACTGTCAAAAATACCCTGAAGGGTTGACTGTGAAATAATTGAGTAGTTAAAAGCGAAGTGTAAAAGATGTTCAGTTCAGAATGCAAGATCATAATAGAACAGAGAGTGGGCCATTAAGCCCATTGACTCTGGTGTGCACTCACAGAAATGCTGTAAATAATAAGCATAAATAACCTCAGATTTTCCTTGTTTATATTCCATCTGGTTCTTTTGCCCAATCATTTAACTGTCTACATCACTTAATGGAGTCTACATGTATCTCACAGCACTCTTTTACAATAAACATTAAAGTGACAAAATCAATTCAGAAAATTTGAACAATTGTTTTCAGTATTATCATCCTTATTTTGAAAAAGTGAAAAGTATGGTTATTAGCATGATACAAGCCATAAATCAAGAATGTTTAGAAGCTTACTCTGGCCATTCATGCTATATTAACTGTACAGTATATTCTCCTTCCAGAATTCATTCCACTGAGAATGAATGCAGAAACAAATTAGTGACCAGAAAATGCCCAAATAGATCCATCTCAGATTTATTTTGTGACCACTTCAGATGGGTGCATGACAGATATTTACTAAACTAAATGCATAGAATTATCACAGAATAATCTGCACAATTTTGCAGATTTGTGTTCAATGGCTATTTGGATGGAAACATCACAGTTGATTAACGCTAGTTCTTGAAAAATTTTGAGTACTGATATCTGTGACTGATCTATGGCATATCAGTTTTTTAAGGTAATTAATACAAATTGTCCAACATTCTGTAATTCACACCAGGGTTTAACATTGCTCTATTATGGATAATTCATCCTATGTATAATCATTATCGCACTTCTGATAAAAGTAACCCATTTTGTTGCTAAGTTTTTCTGGTTAAGTTATCACTATATTACAAAAATACTTGATTTGATTTTAGAGCATACATTTTATTAAAATACTCATTTCAAATTTAAACCACTGGTAACACAGTGGACCAAATTGTTTGAATCTTTTACTTATAGTGGATTTTATTTCCACAGAAGTTAAAATTTTAGGTAAAACACAGTCAGTTGATCTGATTTCATTATTACCCCATACAGGGGCACCATATTGTTTCCATTGCTTTCAACAATACAGGTTGATTACCCCTTATCTGAAATGCTTAGGGCCAGATTTGGAAGCAATCTTTGTGTTATACTTATTCATTGCACATATGTACATAACAGTAAACAATATTGCATACTATTATGCAATATCCTTGTTATATACCTTTGCTTGTTTCACAATCATCATGTCATTAAGCAGCATATGTTCACTCTGATGCTGACAATACATGATCAACAACATCATTGTACAATTTATGCAGTGTGTTTCTATTTTTCATTAATTTCTGTTCACCACGTAGGTGAGATCACTTCTCAGAACTGTGTGTGGTGTGCAGAGTCCTGGCATCACTTGGAAGCCTTCAGCGTCTTGTGGAATCTTCCATCTGTGACATCGTGCCAGCATGCAAAAGAAAAATTGTATTTCAGAGTTTTTCAGATTTTGGATTTCGGATAAGGGATACCCAACCCGTATAATGTCCTCCAGACCAATAACCCCATTAGTTATCTATGAAAAAAATACCTGCCCAATCACCATCAGCATTTAACCTGCTGCACCAGAGGTTGCAACACACTAGGCCGCTGTTACACTAAGATAAGCAATGCATCACATTCCATGCCCAGACCTCATTTCAGGAAATCTAATCACTTGGCTGTTCTGCTCTTACTTGCGTACAGGCGAGGGCTAAAGAGCAAGGCTCTGGAAATTAGGGCAACAAAGATATGGTCACAGGAGACAGATGAGCAACTGCGGGATTACTTCAAGTTGGTGGACTGACCTGTTTTCAAGGATTCATCTGTAGATCTGAATAAATACACCATTGTTGTCATGGACTCTATAGAAATAGCTGTAGATGAGTGCTTCTCAGCAAAAGCATTCAGAGTCTTCCCCAACTTGAAGTGCTGGAAGAACCATGTCTGCTGAGGGCCAAAACAGAGGTTTTCAAGACTCGTGACCATGAAAGAATCAAGAGGTCCAGGTATGAGCTCCAAAAAGCCTTTTCACAGGCAAAGTGACAATTCTGGACTAAACTTAAACAATAAAGGACGCAGAACAGCTATTGCCTCTTATAAAGAGAGATCAAGTGACGTAGGGTCAACAGGGCTTCTCTTGCAGATGAACTTAATGCCTTCTATGCTGGCTTTAACCATCAAAACATGGAGAAAACATAATGAACTCACACAGACCCTGATGATCCTGTGACTTCATTCTTTGAGGCTGATGTGTGAGCAGCCTTTAGCAGGTGAACCCACGGAGAGTATTCAGCTCAGATGGGATACCTGGCTGAGTACTAAAGACCTGAGCTGATCAACTGGCTGGAGTGTTCACTGAGATCTTTAACCTCTCACTTCAGTAGTCTGAGCAAAACCACCCTAATGTATTGGATCTATTTCTGTTAGAGCAATGACCTCCCCCTCCTTATCACTACATATTGATCTGTTGTCTGTGCATCCGCTGTTGTCTACGCGTACACATTTTTTCTCTCTCTCTCTCTCGCTGCATTGTCAATACACCAGTTAAAGCCATCTCCTGCATGCGTGCTTTTATTTAGTTGGTATGTAATTTTGCACAAACACAACAGATTGGTGATGAGTATGAACCTGAACATCAGAGAAAATCCCCAACTGTACCAACAGTTACGGGATGAAACAGCGAGAGTTAAACTGCACGAGAAAGCTGTTACAGATGCTAACAAATATGTGAGTACAGTGCATAGTAACAGGGAAAGACGCGCTGAATTTGAAGTGAAAATAACATGGCAATACCTTCAGTAAGGAAAGTTGATGAATTAGTTAGTGCTAATGAAGGCTGGGAGTCAAACATTGAAAGGACTGAACTGTATTATAATGTGAACAACATGGAGGAGCAAAAGAAAGCCCCTATATTCTTAGCTTAACGTGTGCAAGAACTTGTAGTCTCTTACACAACCTAGTAACCCTTGAAATGCCAGCAAGCAGGACGTTTGATGAAATTGTTACAACTTTACTAAATCACTTGAGCCCTAAACTGCTGGTAATAGCTGAGAGATTTAGATTTACAAAATAAACCTGCCAAAAGTGAAGGCCTTTCTGAATACATTGCAGAACTGTGCAAATTTTCCTAGTACTGTGACTTTAGAGATGGACTTTCTGATGCATTAAGGGACAGGCTTGTATGTGGCATGCATAGACAAAGCACTCAAAAGAGGCTACTATCCGAAAGAGACCTAACCTTAGAACAGGAATTGACCATTGCAATATCATTAGTGACTGCAGCAAAGGATGCAGCAGAATGACAGAGAAGGAGGTTAGAATGTGAAATGCACAAAATGTGCCTGAAAGGTGCAAAAAGCCAAAGATGTTATTGATGTGGCAAATCCTCCCATGATTCAGATGACAGTTGGCTCAAAGAAAAGTCTGCAGAAAGTGTCACAGACAAGGTCATATAGAGCGAATGTGCAAGGCAGACAAAAAGCAGAACCGTATGAAAAGCCTCAGAACAAAACTAAGCAAGTGCATAGAGTTATTGAATGTAAAACAGAATCAGACAACATAGAGTCTGACAAAGGTGAACTGTCATGCCTAGAACTGCGCAGTACAACTAAAGCAGATCACAAAATTTTCTGGATCACAATAGATGTGTCTAGTGTAAAACTGAAAATGGAACTGGACATACAGTCAGCTTTGTCTATAATTTCAGAGACTGACTACAACAGACTGTTTTCTAAGATATCATTAGAGAAGACCTCAGTGGTGCTAAAGACCAACACAGGTGAAAAAGCGTCTCCCAAAAGCAAACTGAAGGTAACTGTGACATACAGATGCCAAACACAGCAGTTAGAGCTTTATATATTGAAAATTAGAGGGCCAGCACTTCTTGGATGTGAATGATTGCAAAAAATCCAACCAGACTGGAACTCAATCAAAGCTCTCATTGTGACATCAACAGGCAACTGCAGCCAAATTGTAGTACTAACCAGAGACTGTCACAGCTGCTTAAAGCTAATCAGAAGGTGCTTGAGAAGGGAATAGATAAATAAATTGAACACTTGGTCAGAAGCTTCTCGGGAAGCCAAAAAGTTCAAAATGCACTCCCGCATATACCATTACACCCTTGGGAGTGGCTGACATCACCATGGCAAAGAGTACATATTGACTTTGCTGGGGCATTCATGGACTCCATGTTCCTGACTGCAGTGGATGCTCATTCAAAGTGGCGGAGTCACTTGAAGTACCAATGAAGTCAACCACCTCAGCAAAGACTGTCTTCGCTCTGAGGATTATCTTCACCGGAAATGGCTTACCAGAACAAATTGTGGGTGACAACGGACCACAATACTCGACAGAAGAATTCCAACTGTTCATAAAGAAAAATGGCATCAAACATTTCAAGTTGGCTCCTCACCACCCAGCAATGAATGGGTTAACTGAAAGGTTTATCCAAACCTTCCAGAAGTCCATTAAAGTGATGGACAAGAAGGAAATTTCTCTACAACACAAGGTGGACAATTTACTTTTTGTGTATTGGAACTCAGTTCATGCGACAACAAATCAGACACCTGCAATGCTGTCCTTGAACAGGAATCTGAGATCTTGCATAGACCTTCTGAAACCAGGATCTATGGGGGGAAATGCAGATTAAACAGTTCAGCCAGTTGCCAAGTAAATCAAGGAGCTTCGAGGTTGGGCAGGAAGTCCTGGTGTGTGATTACCGAGAAGACAAGTGGACACCGTTAGGATAGCTACAAGAACTGGACCATTGATGTACACTGTGGATGTTAGAGATCAGACATGGAGATGCCATGTGGACCAGGTACTGGATGCTCAACCAAAGAACACATCTGAGTCGACTGCATCCAACAAGATGGACACATTACAGTCACCAGATCACTTTATCACATCAGTACATTGAGATAGTACAAGGAAAAACTGTAACAGAATGCAGAATAAGGTGTTACAATCACAGAGAGTATGCAGTAAAGGCAGACAATAAGGTACACACCCATAACAAAGTAGATTAGAAGTAAATATCCTAGTACAACATAAGAATGGGTAGTAAATGTAGGCCTTGTTAGTGGAGGCAATATCCTGTGAGTGAAGGAAAAGGTACCTACAGAATTTTTCTGATACCCAAGTCGAATTTTCCCATCCCTCAGGTGCTCTTTAAGGATTCTTAGGTCAAACAGTCATTTCCCAAAAATCCCATTTGAAAGATCAGTGAACTCACGATGTCATTAGAAACTGGCACTTCATCCGCAACGCAGCTAAAGGGACCCCAGGAATCTGACATCAAAAGACCATCAAATAGCTTGCTTCATGCAAGATGTAATTTCCTGTTGTGCAAATGGTGATTTTAAAATCAACAAGCAATGCCTGCATCTGATTGAAATCACACCGTTTGGAGAATTGTATCATTATTTCATGTTGATATTTTGGGGGAGGTGTTGGTTTAAATTACATTTATTATCAAAGTATGTACACATTGTATAACCTTGAGATTCATCTCCTTACAGGCAATTGTAAGAGAAGAAACCCAAAAGAACCCATTGGAAAAAATACAACTGACACCCAATGTGAAGAAAGGTATTAAAAAAACAATAAAAGTAAGCAGTCAGCATTCAGAATGAAAGTGAGCCCATAGACACGAAGCCCGGGGCAGCAGGAGCAGCCCCAGGGCCTCAGCTTCAGTTCCTCACACAGTGGAGCAAGACATCGTGGAGCCCAAGACACAAAGCTCGAAGCAGCTGGAACAGCCCACAGTCCCATCCTCAGTGCAGTGAAGAACAGAGCAAACATGGCGGAGCAGTGAGTGGAACAAGCCCGACTGCCAGCTCTGGTCCAGACACCCTGTCTTTTCAGTTCATCCGGCCTGGCTCTGCATGCAGTAATACTTGTTACCATTTGTTCAAAAGTCTTACTCATTGTTTTAAGTGTACGGGGTCTTTCTTTTTTTTGTATGTTAAATTTAAAATGGCTTCTTTGTTATGTTATACTGGGGAATGCTTCTTTGTTATGTTAAATGCTGAGAAAGTCTCTAGCTAGACAGTTGCTTGGGTTAGTACAGAGAGCAGGGTGCTGTTAGCCAATGGGTGTTCATGTATCGTTTTGTTTTCGGATGATAATGCTGCATCATAAGACTGTGGACGGGATTTTTGGCGGGGAGTCGGAGGAGAGACGGGGAGGACAGCGGACGTGCGGAAAGGCTCCGGTCGATCACTTCGGGTGGTCCCGGGCCGTGAGTCGACAGGATCCGGGTGGTCTTCAGGAATCGATTGAGCTTCAACGGTTGCGCACGAAGAACTTGGACTTTGATAAGTCTTGGCACATTTTTTTCATTACTCCCTTTTCTGTATTGAATTTATATTAATGTCATAGAATTAGTAATATCTATAAAGTGTACTTGGTAAAACGTATTGGGTGTGCTGGCTAATGATTGATGTTTGGGATTGATTCGGGCGGCAACCGACTCCGTCGGAAGCGTTGAGGCAGGTGCTGGGTGGGATTTCCCCTAGACATATACAAGCCAATATAACTGAGCGTTACATAAGGTTACACACAAAATAACTATAGATACATCAACGAATGATTGTGATCTTATCAATGGGAGAAAGAGAGGTATTTTCTAAGTTTATCCTGCAGCTGACCTCTTCCACCTTGTTCATCTAATCATTTTTGGCATCTTTAGTAGCTAGAAGTAACGGTACACCAGTACCATCAAGATTTGAGGAATTTCCAGGAGCTACAAACAATTACATTTGTTAAGGCTGCATTGATTACAGAAGCGGATATTGGCTGCTTATAAAGCTTGCACAAGGATTGCAATGGGAAGTGACCCTGCCATTGGTTTGCCATTTTGTCATATTGCCATTCAGCTCATTCTGGGGAACTGAAAGGGAAAGATAAATATCATTCTTAAAATATCTCTCCTCAATTGATATACAGTCAGTGACAACCCATTCAAATATTTCAAAGTTTAAAGTTCAAAGTACTTTTTATCAAAGTACATGGCCGGCTGGTGGCGCAATGGCATTACGCCGGACTCCAGAGCGAAGGCTCCCGAGTTCAAGTCCAGGTCAGGCCACCCCCCAAGCACGCTTTCCATCTGTGCCAGTTTGAGCGCCGAGCTAGCCACTCGGCCTCGTTAGAACGTACATATTGTGACCTGGTTAATCCGAAAGGAGACCAATCCTGACACCATGTGCCAGACAAAAATGGCTGACCGTCTGGTGCGACACGCAAAAAAATAATCAAAGTACGTATATGTCACCATATACTACCCTGAGTTTCATTTTCTTGTGCACATTCACAGTAGATACAAAGAATCTCAATAGAATCAATGAAAAACATGACACAGCCAAAGATGGCCAATCAACAAATGGGCAAAAGAAGACAAACTGCAAATTCAAACAAATTCAAAAAATAGGATTCCTGTGGCAGTGCTTTCCCTGACTATCAACTAAAATAGTAACTGAAAAGCAGCTGAAATGCTTTTAAAGAGCTCATTTAAATATAAAGTTTAAATGAAACTTTACCATGTAGTGAACACTCACCCAGAATTTGCTGGAAATATATTGAGCCAGTGTTGATAAGAAAGACAAGTAATTATAATACAACTTCCACATCCTTTTCAAAATGTCTCAAAGCATGTTACCACAAAGAATTATTTCTGTAGTCATCCCCTTAAATTTATAAATATAACAGCCAATTTCTGGAGAGTCTGGGACTAGCATTTCAAAATTATAGAATATAGCCCAGATACTTGGTAGAATACAGGCAAGGGCTCACTTTGTAATTTTATCCAAAAAGACAACACTTCTGATAGTGCAGCGCGCCATCAGTAATGCTCCGGACGTTCAGTCTGATTTTTTTGTATTTAGTCCTCTGTGGAGTGACTTGAGCACAGACTGTCCTGACTCAGAGATGTGAGTTGTATCAACTGAGCCACAGCTGACACTTGCAGGTTGTAGCTCCATCTGTTTTATATCTCCATCTATGTCAAACACTTCTCTCTTCATTTC
The DNA here is from genome assembly GCF_030028105.1 of Mobula birostris. Lineage (NCBI taxonomy): Eukaryota > Metazoa > Chordata > Chondrichthyes > Myliobatiformes > Myliobatidae > Mobula > Mobula birostris. Next base: position 24,723,756 of record NC_092388.1, read on the forward strand.
CAAGGTTCTTCGTCTCACTGGTTTTAGCATTCTAATCTAGGGAGAAAAACCAAAAATAATCCTGACTGAAAATGTTTTCTTTCCAATACTGTCACAAATATTTGCATTCATATGAAAAGTTGTTGCCTACTCTTCATTTAGAGTTTAAATGCTAAACTAATCTCCTTCTGTTTTCTCCATTTCTCTGCAGGAAATGGTGTTACTGACACTTCATATCACATAGGATTTATCAGAAACTCCAAGGTCATGATAGTACTAAGTTCTTCAAAGAATCTTAAGGTTACAACATAACCTGTTTCCTGATCCTCAGCAAATGAATTTAGTTCCTTGACTTTACAGATCTGGTGTACCAGAGGGTTATTGTTGCTCCAATGGGGTTAGGATATGGACGATAGGAATGCAGCTTCGAAGGAAGACTTGTGCCCAATACATGTCATCTCTAAAAATGAATGATGGGTGGTGGGGTGGAGATACATCTCTATCAAAGGAAATGTAAGGCGCTCCTTCACTCCGCTAGCCTGCAGGTTACCCTTCGGCAAAGTGTAGCGCCTGCTCAGCCCCTCAATCGGGTCACATGAAGCCATGGGGGGAGGTGGTGAATGGTCATATGATCAGCTGGTGCATATCACAAGTCCTGGTTATATGACTACTGATACCAGGCGGTCAATCTCTGAAGAGAATTGACACTGGCTGAGGTCACCCACCTTAAAAGACACTGCCTATAAGAAACCACTTCTGCAGAACAAATTGCCAAAAATAATCATGGTCAAAAGACCATGATTGCTACATCATATGACACAGCACATAATAATGATGATGATGAAAAATGATTGGGATGATCATCGTGGGATGCAACATATATGTATTGATAGATGATCCTGCCATTTCCCGAGAGCTTTTCTTTGATTATTGATGTGCCATTTTCCTAAAAGTCATACCTATTAAAAAGTTAATTGAGATTATTATAACTGCTCATAAAACTGCTGGAGCTAATTAGGTGGCAGTTATTTTTGAAAGAAATCTCTCGCTTTTCTGAATAATTTCTTATCTGCAGCAAACCGTCAGATTAAAGAAGATAAAGTAAGCTTGGTTTTTTCAAAGGGCAAACCATCACCCTGTCAGATTTCTCCTCAGACAGTGAAGGTAAAGATGATATCTCTCATGTGAGATATCCAGAATGTTATCAATGTTTGTTGGGTACAAAGTTACATACTAGATGTATAAATATGAAGATATATTAAATTACAGAAGTGGTGAATTTCTCCCCTAAATTTAACACTTGGTGAGTCCAGAGGTCATAGTCAGAAGGTCTAAACTTTCAGTTTGGCAAGCTCGGAAGTTAGAGGTCTGATGTCTATGAGTCTGGGGCCATGGTCTGGAGGTCAGAGACCCAGAGGAGGTCTGTCCTGGGCTTGTAGGCCTGTCTTTGAGCGTGTGGGTGGGGAGGGGGATATGAAAGGGTTTGCTTTGCTATTGTTGCCTGTTGTTTGTTAGCCATGTGGTGTTCTGCTGAACATTGTTGGCATGCTATTTTGGTGCTGGAATGTGCAGCGACACTTGTGGGGTGCTTCCCAACACATCTTCAGATTTTATTGGTTGTAACACAAACAACACATTTCACTCTGTGTTTTGATATACATATGATTAATAAATAAATCTAATCTAATCTACTCTCATCATTAAAGATGAACATACAATCAAATATATTCCTTTAAAGAAAATGTCCACAAACATCATTTCTTTAGCCTGAACAATGTTCCTTGAGCAAGCAACATTGGACACCCATAAAATGAATGCTGACTGTAAAGCGGAAACTGCTTTGTAGTGTTGCTAGAGCAGCAATAAATCTTTCCTTTTGAATGTGGTGTGCTTAGCATTCTGGCTAAAACTCTTTATCTAATGAAAGCTTCTTTTGCTGTCCACCATGACATTTCCCACTTAAGCGATCTTTATAGAGCAAAACAAGCAATAACACTTATTGGCAGTTTTTGTATTTTCACACACAATTTTGCTTTTGCTAAGAATACTTCAAATCAGTTAGAAAGAAACTTTCCTCCCATCTGTTCTGACTGGATGAGAGCCCGAGTTCCAGTGGGGAAAGAAAATCTGCTAACGTTTTTTGACACCCAGTGCCTACGCTTTAAATACCATGGAAAATGGAAAATGTGAATAAGGAGAGCAAGGATTTAAAAAGATGTTTTTAAATTGTTTTGCTTAGCTTCTGTGGTATATTAGCAATATCTACATTAGGTTGCAATGTCAACACCAAGATGCATCAGAGTTATTTACTGCGAGATAGTCAATGTACCTCGCTGAAAGCAAAATTCTGGTGGGTGAGTATAGAGGTAGAAGACAATGGTGCAATAAGTGAGTGCAGGGCCAGAAGTCTTGAGTAGCAACAACTATTTTATTTTATATGCAGAGCACAGGATTGCAGGAATGATTCTTTGGGGTAAACAAAAATAATTCCAAGCTTGCTTTAACTGCATTCTCTGGCTTTCAGTATGAAGTCTATTTACGAGGATGTTGCCATGCCTAGAGGGCTTGAGCTAAAGGGAGAGATTGGCCAGGATAGGCCAAAAGGAACATAAAGCCTTGGAGAATAAGGACAACCTTACAGAAGTGTTTAAAATTTTGTGATCCACAGATAAGATAAGTGATCATAGATAAGACGGTGGCAATCTTTTCCTCAGGGTAGGGGTAGTCTAAAATTGTGCGGCACTGATTTAGGGTTAGAGGAGAAAGATTTAAAAGAGAATTGAGGAGCATTGAGGAGATGGAATGAGCTGCCAGAGGGAGTGGTTGAGACAGGTGCAATAGTATTATTTAAGAAGCACTTGGAGGGGATCTGGAAAGATATGGGTTGAATACAGGGAACTGGGACCAGCTTTGTAGTTGGAACAATGTAGCTGGCATGGATTCATTGGGCCAAAGGATCTGCAACTGTGCTGTGTTGCTCTGTGATACTACAACACAATGTGACATTTTAGTTTGTCATGGGTGACATGATTTCGAAACAATGGAATTGAAGTGAGTTCTGGTGAAAGATATGTTTGGAATATGTCCCTTGCTCTTTCTCCTCCCTTAATAATTTCCCTCACTCTATGTTCATGTATTCTCATTGCTTTTAGCCAAAGCAATCAGTGATTGACCAGCTAAATCTCGTGAACTGTGCTGAGATGCCCACATGGTGCCCATAGCTTGTTAGTTGGTTTGTTAGGCTGGCACCTCAAAAATCCTGGTTGCCGCGGGTGACCAGCTCATTAGTAATGCAAAAGTCAAATACAATGCCCACAAAATGAGAGGTGCATAAAAAATCGAAATGAATTTTATGAAATTGTAAAGAAATGCATGCACTAGCTGATGCTACAGGGAATATAGATGCAGAATTTAATGGAGGTTATAATGTGCTCTTGTTTGCTTGCACTGAATGCACAATATATTAACAGCTGTTGTACTCCTCTTTTGAAGTTCAAATCCAGTGAATGAGGATGTGTCCCACACATTATTCAGATCATTAATAATCTGTCACTTAGAGCTCTAGGCTGGAATTCCTCAATCATAAAATCTGACATGCTATATAAGAAAGAAAGTGAAGAAATACAGGAAGTATTTAAAACCTGCTGAATGGTATCAGCATATTTATTAATTCAAAATGAATTATGCTAATGGTATAAATGAAAGGCAACAATAGAGATGATTTTCTCTGAGCCAATTTAAGCACCTTAAGACCCATAGCAATAACTTCGTACTTTCAGAGCTCTTTGATCTAGATGTACTGAGAATAGGGCTCCCAGCTATGCCTTCAGCAACAAGCTGTGTATTTTACAGCTTCACGCTGTATTTCATACAACAAGTTAGTTCCCGGTTGATTTAATCTCCAGACTACAACTTAAACTGGCATGATTCACTGCAACATGTTTGCATTTATAAGTAAAAGGGGAGAAAAAGAGAATATGATAAAGTACAGTGCTACAGAAGGGAAGGCTTATTTATATAAGACCTTTTGCATCTTTTACAGAGCCTTCCCAAAGCTTTTCATTGCCAGTGAAATACTGTATTTTCTGAAGTAAAGGACACACGACACACTTTTGGTAATGAGCAAAGATCAGATTATCTGTTTTATAAATGTTGTCTGAGGGACAAATATTGGTCAGGCATCAATGATAAACAGCCCCTTCTTGCCTCTAATAGCACCAACGGATTTTTAATGAGTACCTAAGAGAATACAACATATTTCAGTTGAAAAGACAACAGCTCCCACGATGTAGCACTCCCGGAGTATTGCAGTGAAGTCTTGGCAGAGGCTTTTGTACTACTGTATTAGGAGCAGGTCCTGAAACTAAAAGGGCCTGAGCCACAGCTTGTAGAAACAGCTTCTAAATAAACTTACAGGGACACAAAAACCTGTAAGAGTCTTTGATCTCATTCCAAAGAAAACTCTCAATAAAAGGCAGAGATATGTGGAATGCAATCAACTTGACAACATTTGGCGAAAGTCACAGGCGCTAGTCTGACAATATCCATCATATATAATTTATCAGTGAAGCAATTTAGAATATTTCATTTTCCAGTTAAAGGTGCTAGATAATCCTGCATTACAAGCTAGAAGTCAATCATATCACCTAGTTTCTCATGGAGATAAATTTGTTTTAATGCAATATTATCATTGCTTTTATCCTTCTTTAGGAACATTCTGAAGTTGAGTGAATAAAAGTGACTCTGCTTGCTAATTCAGTTATGAAAAAAATAATTTATGCATTTTCATATTTTGATTTGAACATAAAAAGAAAATCTCGAATGTTTTCAAGAAGAACACTTTTACTGCAAATATCTGTGAAGATCCACATTTCTTCAATTCTTACACAGTATTCTCAGTACAAGAAGCCAGGATGTAGGTATAAATCTGTTTGAATGGAACAGCTTCTTCTCCTCTGCCATCCGATTTCTAAATGGATGTTGCACCCATGAGCAGCACCTCAATACATTAAATTTCTGGTTTATTTTGCACTGCTTATTTTAACATAAACTATTTAGTAGACATATATATATATATATATATATATATATATACACTTAATGTAATTATTTCTTCTGTATTTTTATTTATTATGTATTTCATTGTACTGCTGCTGTAAAGTTTAAAAAAATCATAACATATGCTGGTGATATTAAACCTGATTCTGTTCTGAACTTAGTGCCTGTTGCTAAGATCAATCACTAATTGTGCTGATTGGTGAAAATCAGATGTAAGAGAAGTCAGTGTTACCTGTAAGATGTATTAAACTTTCCAATTTTCTGAGAGCAAGAACAAAAAATAATGGCTTGCTTTTATATTGTTTCCTCGATGACGTCAAGAGCACCCAAGCACCTTATATTCAACTATTTTCTTAAACATTATTCACTGTTATATATGAAACATCATAGTCAATTTGTAGCCAGCAAGCTGTCAACGATAACAATGTGATAATATCCAAATAATTGTTTTTGTTATGATGATTGAGGAAAGAAATCTTGCCAGTGAATTCCACTGCTCTAATTCAAATGAACATGAGGAGGCCTGACAACACCTGACAGAATTTTGACTTTTGACTTTTGAGTTTTGAGTCGGCTATTTGGCCTGTCAAGCCTGCTGTGCCATTCAATAAGATCCTGGCAGATCTGGCTATGGACTTCGATCCAATTACCTGCTTTTTCTCCATAACCCTTAATTTCCCTGCATGCAAAAATATATCTAACTCCCTGCAAAGATACATCTCACTATTCAATATTCAATTTCTCTTCCTTTCCATCCTAAATCTATACTCCCAAATCTGTAGACATGTCCCCTAGTTCTAATCTCAGTTACCTGTGGTAACGATCTTCCTGCTTCTGTCTTCTATATGTCTTTCATAATGTTATGTTTCTGTAAGATACCCTCTCATTCTTCTGAATTCCAGTGAGTTTAGTCCCAGGTAATTCAATCACTTCTCACGGACTAACCCCTTCGTCTCCACCTCCAAAGCCAGCATACCCTTGCTCAAGTAAGGAAACCAGAAATGCTTGTAGTTCTCCGGGTGCAGCCTCACAAGTACCCTGTACAGTATAACCTCTCTGCTCTTAAATTCAATCTCTCTACAAATGAAAGCCAACATTCCATTTGCGTTCTTGATAGCCTGTTGCACCTGCAAACCACCATTTTGTGATTCATGCACAAGCACTCCCAAGTCCCTCTGCACAACAGCATGCTGCAATCTTTCATCTTTTAAATAATAATATCATCTACTTTTCCTTCAAAAATGGATGAGCTTCTATTTACCAACATTTTGCTCCATCTGCCAGACACTTGCCACTCATTTGACCTATCTATATCTTTGCAGCCGCTCCCTATCCTCTACACAACTTGTTTTCCACTCTGTTTAGTGTCATTAGCAAAGTTAAACATACTACATTCAGTCTCTTCTTTCAAATTATTGTTGTATATTGTGAACAGTAGCGGACCCAGCACTGGGTCCTGTGGCACTCTGCTCTCCACTGATTGTCAACCAGAGAACCATCCATTTATCCCAACTCACTGCCCTCTATTTGTTAACCAATTCTCTATCCATGCTAATACATTACTCCCAAATTCATGCATCCTAAACTTATTGATAAGTCTTTTATGCAGCACCATATCAAACACCATCTGGAAATCCAAATATACAACATCCAACCTCATGGAACCATTTCTATCCAGATGTCTCACTATTTCTTCCTTAATGATAACTTCAAGTCTGTTCATGACTTTAAATGTTAAGCTATAATGACCATCCTTTTGCCCACATCCTTTTTTAAACAGAGGCATGGCATTTGTTGTCTTCCAATCTGCACAGACATGCCTAGAGTTCAGAGATTTGTTGATAAATTATCACAAATGTGTCTCCTATAACTTCCGCTACTTCCTTCAGTACTTAGTGATGCCTCCTATCAGGACCAGGGGAGTTGATGCACTCTAGGGCCACTAGTCTGTCATTCCAGGCACATTACCCAATATCAATTTCCATTTAACCACCCTTTTCTGCTTTATATCATTATAAAATCTTTGTATATATTGTATTAGTTTACTTTTATCATCTATCTTATTGCTTGCTGAGTGGTTCATTGTTGCTTTTTATTTTTTCCCAATCTTCCATTTTCCTATTACTCCTAGTGACTTTCTATTCATGAGCTTTTTTTTAGTTTGATGCCGTCTTTCATTTCCTTAGTTACCCAAGGCTGGCTCTCCTCACCCTTGCCTTTAACTGGAATATACTTCAGCTGAGCAGTCTCTTAGTAAAAAGTGTCTTTGAATGCCTTGTACCATTCTTCAATCATTGCAGCATGTAGCCTGTGTACTCAGTCAATGTTAGCCAGCTTCTCCCTCATCCCATTGTAGTCTATCTTGTTTAGGCGTAATGCACTGGTTTTAGATCAAACTATTGGATGCTCCATTTGTATGAGAAAGTCAGTCAATCTCGGATCACTCTTTCCAAAAGGATACTGAACTACAAGATCATTAAATGTGTTTGCCTCAATACACAGGACCAGAATAAGGTAATTTGGATTGTGTCTCTTGCCCACTATGGCGAGAAGGTAGAGTTAATGACCAACTATTTTAGGGTACCTCCTGTACCTAATAAAGTGTGGTGCTTGGCCAAGTGGTTAGGGCGTTGGGCTCACGATCTGAAGGTTTTGGTTCGAGTCTTGGCCAAGGCAGCGTGTTGTGTCCTTGAGCAAGGCACTTAACCACACACTGCTCCAGTCCACCCAGCTGAAAACGGGTACTGGCAAATGCTGAGGGTTAACCTCGCGATAGACTGGCGTCCTATCCGGGGGGGGGGGGGGGGGGAGGGGGTAGTCTCGTACTCTCAGTCGCTTTCACGCCACAGAAACCAGCATAAGCACCGGCCTGATGGGCCACAAGGCTCGAGACAGACTTTAACTTTAACTGTACCTAGTAAAGTAGTCACTGAGTGTATGTTTGTGCTCCTCTGCTGCTGTAGCCCATTCACTTTAAGGTCAATGTGTTGTGCATTCAGAGATGCTCTTATGCACACTATTGTTGAAATGTGTGGTTATTGGAATTACTGTCACCTTCTTGTCAGATTGAACCAGCCTGACCATTCTCCTTGGATCTCTTTCATTAACAAGGCATTTTCACCCACAGAATTGCTGCTCACTGATTTTTTTTTTTGTTGCTTTTTTTGTACAATTCTCCATGAACTCTAGAGACTGTTGTGAGTGAAAATTGCAGGAGATCAGCAGTTTCTGACATAATCAAGTCATCCCATCTGGCACCAACAATCATTTCATGGTCAAAGCCACTTAGATCACATTTCTCGCTCACTTAGATGTTTGAATTGCACCTCCGGACCATGTCTAAATGTTTTATGCATTGTGTTGCTGCCAAATGATTAGCTGATTAGATATTTGCAAAATGAGCAGGGATACAGGTACAACTAATAAAGTGACTACTGAGTGTATGTTATTTAAGTTACCTTCTTGATCATCTCAGAAACACCAGCACGATTGTTACCTGGATTATGCTTTGTGGAATTCCAGGACACTTTATGGAAATCATTAAATACATGATTACAACAGCAACAAGAGCCAGGAGATTCTTTACAGGAATGACCCTGTTCTGCTATTTTAATTGAGGCACTTAATCATTCAAAAATAACTCAATGAATACCTACACTAGGTTAAGGTAGGTTTTCACCTGTTGTTTTTGACAAGAACTTCAGTCTGTGTTGCTATTTTAACCTTGGAGAGAAGGATTTTTTTTTCTGCTGGAAATGAATCATTGCTCTGTAATTTATAAAGAAAAACATCAGAAGTTAATGGAAAACTGATTTGCAGGCACAGGCATCAACTACTGAATTGTATGCTCTCAGGTAGACTTGACTGATTACAGGGCTACAGTAGGTGGTTAGAAATGGGAATAATTAGACTGCTTTTTCAAGGAGCTGGCACATGGGTGATGGGCCAATCAGCTTCCTTCTGTGCAGTATAATTCTATTATTGCCTTCTGTCTAGGGCTTTACTATTATTTGTACTCTTTTTGATTACTGGGATGATTACAACAATCTCTCTTTTCTACTCCCCAAAAGCTTGAGGTCATTAGAAAATATAATGCTCATCGAGAGAATTTATTCCCAAACCACATTAATTTCCCAAGTATGTGAATCTTTAAAAAATAATGTAATGATGAAAGCATCCTTCTTGCCTCAGAAACATGCAGCAACCTGTGATGAGGTAAATGAACCTTTCCGTCAGACACTAACCATTATGTATTAGGAAATACTTTCTGACGAAATATGCAGATTTTGTAAGCTTCTATCATTTTTCTGTAATAAATTGAAAGTATCCAGTTTGCATGATAGCAGCAGCTAATATTTGCACACATTTGGGAGCAGGAATTTTTAGGAAAGCACCAGATCCATCAACCATCCTCCCCTAAAAATACCATCATGAGTCATTAATTTGAAAATCAATTTTATAATAAGACTAAGGAACAGAATTCGGCCATTCAGCCTGTCGAGTTGCTCGCTCATTCCATTATAGTTGATTTGTTATCCCTTTGAAACCCATTCCCCTGTCTTCTCCCCATAACCCTTGACATCTGTACTAACCAAGAACATATCAGCCTCTGCTTTAAATATGCTAGATGACTTGGCCTCCACAGTTGTCTGGGGGAATGAATTACACAGATGCACTACTCTTTAGCTAAAGAAATTCCTCTACATATCTGTTCTAAAGGGACATGCTTCTATTCTGAGATTATGTCCTCTGGTCCTGGACTCCCCTACTGCAGAAAGTATCCTTTCCACGCTCACTCAATCTTGGCCTTTCAATATTTGACAGGATTCAACGAAGTTCCCTCCATCCTTCTAAACTCCAGCAAGTACGGTCCCCAGGCCATCAAATGTTGAGAGATCAGGACCATTCCTTAATCAGGAGAAGGACATTCAGCCTCTTGAGCTGCTTCCGTAAGTTTTCGCAAATCAAGAAATTTGAAGCATTTTATCAAGAGAAAATCTACAGATGCCAGAAATCTAAGCAACAAACAAAATGCTGGAGGAACTCAGCAGGCCAGACTGCGTCTATGGAAAAAAATACAGTCAATGTTTCGGGCTGAAAACCTTTGACTTCCTGCTAAAAGGTTTCAGCCTGAAACGTTGACTGTACTTTTTTCCATAGTTGCTGCCTGGCCTGCTGTGTTCCTCCAGCATTTTGTGTGTGTTGTTGAGGCAATTTATGTTAAGAAAAACAAGAACAATTCATTTATTTTACTCCAAACAGGAGTAAAATTGACACCCTCTACCTTAGGCCACAAACTTATCAATCACCCCTCGTACATTACCCTACAGTTCCACCATTCAATGAGGATTGCAGCCAATCTGAATCATTACTCATCTCACTTTATTTTTTAATTGAGACCTACAAGAGTGCATATCATGAAATATTGAGTAACAAACAATCTAGTGGTGGAACTCAGCAGGTTGAGCAGCACCTTTAGGAGAAAAGTAATTGTCGACATTTTGGATTGAACTCCTGCATTGGGACTCTAGTTTCCTGTATTTCTTAATTCCTTTGGTGAACACAAATCCAGAAATCTCATGTGTTTTTAATTTGAATGAGCACTTGTTGTGGGAGAGTTCTGCATCTAATCTTTGTTAGAGGAAGAATTTTTTAACACCTCCATGAAATGACCACAATCTGATTAAAAGATTATATGCTCTTTAATTTTAATTCCACGTCCCATTCCCATTCTGATATGTCTATCCACGGCCTCCTGTACTGTCAAGATGAAGCCACACTCAGGTTGGAGGAACAGCACCTTATATTCTGTCTGGGTAGCCTCCAACCTGATGGCATGCACATTGACTTCTCTAACTTCTGTTAATGCCTCTCCTTCCCTTCTTACCCCATCCCTTATTCATTCATTCATTCATTCATTCATCTTTATTTATTTATTTATTTATTTATCTATCCATCTATTTATCCATCTATTTATTTATTTATTTATTTATTTATTTATTTATCTATTCACCTATGTATGTATGTATGTATGTATGTATTTATTTATTTATTTATCCCTTTTTTTCTCTCTCTTTCTTTTTTCTCCCTCTGTTCCTCTCACTATAACTCCTTGCCTGCTCTCCATCTTCCTCTGGGCTTCCCTCCCCCTTTCTTTCTCCCTAGGCTTCCCATCCCACGATCCTCTCCTTTCTCCAGCCTCGTATCGATTTTGCCAATCAGCTTCCCAGCTCTTAGCTCCATCCCTCCCCCTCCTGTCTTCTCCTATCATTTCGGATCTCACCCTCCCGCTCCCACTTTCAAATCTCTTACTATCTCTTCTTTCAGTTAGTCCTGACGAAGGGTCTCGACCCGAAACATCAGCTGTACCTCTTCCAATAGATGCTGCCTGGCCTGCTGTGTTCCACCAGCATTTTGTGTGTGTTGCTTGAATTTCCAGCGTCTGCAGATTTGCTCGTATATGCTCTTTATCATTGGTTCCCTGGCTGATTGACGGAAGTTCCCTCTACCTGAAGTATGAATCTCCTTAAATGTCCTATATTTCAAAGAATGCAAATGAAGCTTTTGCAAATTTTCTGATATCCTTAGAAAACCTGAAAACAGTTCGCGTTCTTTTCAAGTGTTGCCATCCTTCATTACGCGTTCTTTTCAAGTGTTGCCATCCTTCTGATTGCTTAGTTTTTGCATTGAACAACAATCATCAGGACACGGTTATCAAGCTTTTAAGGTTGGATTTAGCTGTAAGTGCCAGCATCTTCAAACAGTACCTATGAACCCAAGCAAAGGCTGCATGTACTTTTCTTGTGAGCTGCATGTAAGAAAGCTGAACCTCAGCCACTGAACCTGGGAGGAGTTCAATGCAGGTCAAGATCCGTAGTACAGAAACATCTGGCTCTCAATAAAAAAAAAGTGACTACAGCTCTTTTCAGCTGCTAAATTATTCTCCAAAGCAAGAATGGATCTTCCCCAGATCAACCAATTTGCTGTGTAGTCAAGTGTAAAACAATTCATCGATGCCCACTTTGCCAAGATACATTTATTTTTTATACAGTAGTCTGAAATGGAATAAAAAGCCAATAAAGCTATATTTTTTCTTTATTTCTAGGATCCTCTGGTTGTGAAATTTGCTGACTTCACCCATGTGACATTGATAACACAGATATTTTCCAAACTATATCTCTCCAGAATTAGATGAAGTGCAAAAGCTTTTATCCCTGGAAGGGTTATGTTGTTTGCTATCTTATTGCTACTCTCCGTTCAGTGCGATTTCATGGCAGACTGCAATCTACTCTAATGCCTTTATACTTCATCTTTCCAAATTCCTGGCTAGATTTCTGTGACAGAAACAAAAAGCACCATACCCACAGAGTGATCTGAATTATTGACATAAGATCAGAAGTGATCCAATCAAGCATTCTAAAAGACAAGGTTACTGAATGAACAAGTCGTGAAAATGCTTTAATGGGGTGTTGAGAGGTCCCACATTGCCATATTTTCTGAGTTACATTTTGCATTTCTTTGGCATATATCAAGTACTTTCTCATTTCACAGTCAGAGAAGGGCTGATTATTGATGTCCTAGATCAAACCAAAGAGGGTAAGAGTGATGATAAAGAACAGACCAGTGCAGATTATGCAACAGATCTGATGGCCACTCTCATCTGTTAACCTCAATCAGTCAAGCTTCACAGATGTCTGGACCAATAATTTTCTGAGCTTTCATCTCATTGAATAGCAGCTCTGGCTTACTTAACTCTGCTCCCTTATAGAGAGCCTTTGTATCATCTTCTCAACTCTTTATACAACACAGTATTTGTTCCTCTTGGAGATAAAGCAATATCTTATTGACAATTTCATTAGTAAGTCATCACTATTTACAAAAGTCATTTACTTGGTCCCTTTATCATGCACTTTCTTTATAAACTCATTTTAATCCAATATGACAAGATGTAACTTTCCAACCCAAGAGGCTGAGAGTGTTCCAGGTTATCAGATCAGAATAATGTGAGGAAATGTAGAAAAAATGCCTTAAAATATGCTCAAAATGGAATCAATGACAAAAGAAATTAATGGAAAGAAAGAGGCTGATGGTAATTATATTGGAAGGCTCCATGCAAATTAAATTTTCCTTACCAGAGATAGAAGAGAAAAAAAAAATCATGATCACAGACATGATGATGGCTTATAAAGCAGGATATAAATGTAAACAGTATGACAGTCAGGACCTTTTGAACAAAGACATGAAAAGTCAAGGACATAAATTGTCATCAGGTAGATCAATTAATTTGGAAGTCATCGTGGTATGAATCTGATGATGTGGGGTAATTGTCACCAGAACTGCTGAACTCTTCCAACACAAATATCACATAGATTGAAATATTGGAGTGTAGTTTTCTTTAAAATTTACAGCACTGGAATATATTTTTAAAACTCTACTATCTTCAGTCTTTATTGCTCAGCCCTTAGTTCTTTATTTTAAAATCCTAGTAGTTGCTCTCAGCTTTGGAGAATTCTAATCTGTAGAGGAATAAGGCAATAGAGTTTGACAAGGAGAGTGGAAGATTTTGGGAGTTGGGCTAGAATTTGCTGGAAAACTCCACAGAAGTTCCAAGTCAGACTACAGGTGTTCACAGGTAGGTAAGTGTTGGAACATCAGAACACAAGCAATGACATGAGGGTGTCATGCTTCCTTCATTGATATCTGCCTATGAATTCCCAGATGAGCTCTGTATCTGAGGGTAAACCCAGTATAGCCAATGTGAACCTATACATTTGTATACAGAGATAAGTGCAGGGGGGAAGTGTAAGTGTAAATAATTTACAATTTATTGAACTCAGTTTACTTTAGTGTATTTAAGTACAGTATTTAAAATTTATTAAGTACAGTATTTCGAGAGATATAATTGCTATTTGTTTACTTTTTAAATAGTTTTTAATAGAACATAGAACAGTTCTGTACAGGCCCTTTGTCCTATGATGCTGTGCCAACCAATATAAGCTTAACTATGATCAATCTAACCATTCCCTCCTACACAACCCATAATCCGATAATTTTTCTAACCTCCATATACCTATCTAAAATTTTTTTTACATGTCCCTTTTGTGTCAGACTCCACCATGATTCCAGGAAACGATCATCTTTGTAAAACTACCTCTGCTATCTCCCCTAAACTGTCTTCTGCTCTCCTTAAATGGATCTGCTCTGGTATTGGCCATTTCTGACCTGCATAAAATGTGTTTGCTGTCCACTCTATCTGTGAATCTCATATTCATATACACCTCTACCAAGTCTCCTCTCATCCTTTATCACCCCAAAGAGAATAATCCCAGCATGCTCAGTCTTTTCTCAAGATATGCTCTCTAATCCAGGCAGCATCCTAGTAAATCTCCTCTGCACCCACACTAAAGGTTCCGCGTACTTCTGATTGTTGTGTATTGAATTTTCACTACTATTTGAGATATATTATAAATATATTGTTTGATTATGCATTACAGTTAATTTAAATAATTCATTGTTATATGTAAAAATATGTGAATTTCATACATCTTGACACTACCACATGATACGAGGGGTGATTGATAAGTTCATGGCTTAAGGTAGAAAGAGATGAGTTATACAGCTCTTGTTACATGCACATGCAGGTCAACTCTTTGAGTGATTATACAGAAAGTTTGAAGTTAATAACTCATCAGTTAATAACTCGTCAGGGGTGATTTATAAGTTTGTGGCCTAAGGTAGATGGAGATGAGTTACTAACCAAACTTTCTGCATAATCACTCAAAGAGTTGACCTGCATGTGCACGTAACGAGAGCCGTATAACTCATCTCCTTCTACTTTAGGCCATGAACTTATCAATCACCCCTGCTGTGGACACTTTCTGAAGGTCCAAGATCCGTATGCTCCACGACCGCTGGACTAAGTGTGTAAATGTAGCAGGGGACTACGTTGAAAAATTAATGTGCGAGGTTTTCTAAAATTGAGTCCTTCTACCTTAGGCCATGAACATATCAATCACCCCTCGTATGTGCATGCCTTGCTTAAAATAAACACGAGTATCACATTTTAGGCTCCCTTGCTTTTCTTTCAATTAACTTTTTGGAGTTAAAAAAAATAACAGAGGTGATGAGTTATTTTAAAAATGAACCCGAGACAGCTACCTACCTGTGAAGCATAGTGAGATGTTCGAGTTTAAAAAACATGCTACTCAGCATATTTAGAGATGGTCATGTTAAAAAAAAACAAAGCAGAAGAGTTCATGGGTTCATAAACTGTGAGTACTGGGTGGTAATAATCATAAAACCAAACAGAAGTGGCTGGTTCCATTGGGAAGATTGACGCACTTGATTACACAATAGAGAACTGATTTTTAAATACTGAACAAATTGAGTAGCATTTTAAAGCAAATGGAAGAGCCAATAGGAAACAAGTACCAATGTTGATGAGTGCATTGCGATTAAAGGCATACAGATTGCATTGAAGTTTAACTGCTTGAAGCAAACCAGCTAAAATGAGCTATGCTGATATTGTGAAAGAAATACTGCAACATCTAGAACTGAAACTATTCTTGATTGCAGAACACATTGGGATTCATGAGTGGAATCAAAAGGAAGAGGAGTCCATTTCAGTGTATGCGGCTGAATTGAAGAAATTGTCTTAACATTGTCAGCTTAATAATGCGCTGAAAGATCGATTAGTTTGTGGAATCTTACAAGAAAGCTTTTAAAAACAGCTTGTAACTGAAGTACAATTTAGATTTAAAAGAGCAATTGAAATAGCTGTATCAATGGAAATAGTAGGCGTAGACACAATTGAGTTGCAGTCCAGAATTAAAGTGAGAATGAAGAAAATTGCAGCATCTAAACAGGAACTGGCCAGGCTGATCAAATCATGTTACCATTGTGGCAGGGGTGCACATATACCGGATCAATGCAGATTTAAAGATGAAGCTTGCAGAAAATGCAACAAAATAAGACACATACAAAGAGCATGTCAGGCAGACAAAAGTAAATGAACTGCACAGTGAAGAGAAAAAGCTAAAATGTCAAGTTGCAGTTTCAGAAAGAGCACTAATCTGCATGCTGTTGATGAAAAATTGAATAATGAAGAGAGTTACGTAGGGCTGAGTACCCTTGAGATTTACAATGTGAAAACTAATGATAGACAAGCAAATTGGCTGACACCAGAAGTGAACAGCAAATTAATTAAAATGGAATTGGCTGTTGGCTCTGCTGTTTCAGTCATTCCACAAAATGAGTTTGAATGGCATTTCATATATACTAAAATGAAGGCTGCAGATATCCAACTAAGAATTTATATTGGAGAAAAGAAAACTCCTATGGGAATGACATTCATAAAAGTTAAATACAACAACCAACAAGGCGCATTGAACTTGTACATGGTAAAATCAGGAGGGCAAGCTTTGAAGGGACATGTCTGGCTGGGGCAACTACAACTGGACTGGAGAGCCATTCACAATTTGCATGCCACACCCCTGGCAATAAAGCCAACAGAAAGTGAATTAGGAAAGTTATAGGGTGATATCATAGCAGCGTTCAAGGGTGGCATTGGAGAACTCAGGTATATCAAGGGTTGAATGAAAATGCTGCACCCAAGTTTTGCAAAGCCCATCTGGTTCCTTATACCATCCTTGATAATGAAGCTAGTGAGCTAGATCGTATGGAGGCTGAAGGAATTCTTTCCAAGGTTGAGTGGAGACCTTAGTCAATACCATTGGTGCTGGTAGCCATGAAGAAAGGACCTGTCAGGATCTGTGGTGAGCTTAAGTTACCAGCAACCCAGTACTCAAAGTAGATCAATACCCTCTGCCCAGAGTAGAAGATATTTTTGCAAACCTTCCGGGAGGAAAACCATGCAGCAAAGTGGACTTAGTTCAGATCTACTATAGTAGAAGACTATAAAGTGTTTCTCATCATTACCACTTACAAAGGGCTTTGTAATAGTCATATTTTTGGAGTAGCCTTTGCACCTGCACTTTGGCAAAAAGCTATGGACCAGGTGCTGCAAGGCTGCCCAGGCACTCAGTGTTATCTGGATGACAACCTGGGTGACATCATTGTTATGGTAGGTATAAAAAGAAGATTATGAGCTCAGAGCAGAATGCAACAAGTGTGAATTCTTTAAACCGAGCTTTACTTACTGTAGTCACACAATTGATGCACAAGAATTACACCAGAATGCTGAGAAATTTCAAGCAGTGGTAGATTCCCCAAGACCATAGGATGTGTCACAGTTGTGGCCCTTTTCAGGACTTGTCAACTACTATAGCAGGTTCCTGCCAAACCTGTCTACCGTGCTCCATCCTTTGGACTCATCACTGCAGATTGGAAGGAAATGGTACTAGATAAAGCAGTGTGAGGTGCTTTCAAAAAGGTAAAGGAAATGGTGATGACTGACACTGTACACACATATGATGATCTACATCATCCAGTGAAGCTTGCCTGTGATGCCTCGCCTTATGGTATAGGTGTTGTCATATCACATGTTATGAGTGACAGAAGTGAAACGTCATAGCCTTTGTATCATGTTTCCTTACCACTGCAGAGAAAAATTACACACGTATTGACAAGGAGGCCTTGGATCTGGTTTGGGGTGTAAAAACATTTCAATCAGTAGCTGCAAGGGACAGGGTTTACTCCGTTATTGATTATCTTCAACTACCAGTGTCCATTTTCATTCCACAGAAGGGTGTTCCATTAACAGCACCAACACAAATACAGAGATGGGCTGATTTTCGTGGAGGACACAATTACAAGATTGATTTCAAGAGGACAGCTAATCATAGAAGTGCTGGTGGATTGTCCCGTTTATCCTTGGAAAAGGAAATGCAGGAAAAGTTTACATAAAGGAACACTCCTCTTGACATATTCTCCCTAACACAAATTGAAGGTCTCCTTATTATGGCAGAGATGAATTGAAGAGAAACTGAAAAAAACCCTACACCACGTCAGGTGTACATGGCAACACAAAATGGCTGGAATGTGCAGCAGAGACTCCAGTTCCCCCATTTTTACCAGTGCCAAGATGAACTTGTCCTCGACAGAGGTTGCCTTGTGTTGGGATTGAGAGTTGTTGTACCATCCAAGCTGAGAGCTAAATTGTTGGAGGAGCTACCTACCGGTCACCAGGTGTAGTGAAAGTGAAAGCATTGGCTCAAAGCTTTATCTGTGGCCTGGGATAGGTCAGCAGATCGAGCAGTTTGGCATGCACTGTTCAGAATGACAACACGTCCAGAAGATGCCAAGATCAGTGACATGACATCCCTGGGAATGTCCTGCATTCCTCTGGCAGAGGATTTATGTGAATTTGGCTGGACCATTCATGGGCACAACTTTCTTAGTAATGTGGATGTGACTACAAAGTGGCCAGAAGTATTCTCAATCATCTCCACTACAGCCTCACACATTGTAGATGTGTTGAGAAGCCTCTTTGCAAAGACTGCTGTTCCAAAGCACTTAGTCAGTGACAATGGATCACCATTTGTGGCGGAACAGTTTCAATCATACCTGAGATGAATGGAATAAGACATATTACATCTGCACCATGCCATCCAGGTACAAACGACTTGGCAAAAAGGTTTGTCCAGAGTCCAAACAAATGCAAGCAATATCAGTAGAACACTACACTAACAATTCATCAGAAGCTCGTCAATTTCCTCCTTACATATCACAATGCAGCACACTCCACAACCAACAATTTACCAGCTATGCTGCTCCTGGATCTTACGTTGCATACACACTTGGATGTCCTCAAACCCAATCACTGAAGGAGGGTTCAGGTCAAACAGCTGAGACAAATTGAAGGCTCCCCAAACAAGGGAAGGAGATGAGTTATACTGCTCTGGTTACATGCACGTGCAGTTTAACTCTGTGAGTGATTATGCAGAAAGTTTGAAGTTAATAACTCACCTCCTTCTACCTTAGGCCACAAACATATCAATCACCCCTGCTGTCGTCCAAAACGCCGACTTCTACAAAGGAGGGATCCATATGCTCCACGACCGCTGGATTAAGTGTGTAAACATAGGAGGGGACAATATTGAAAAATAAATATGCTAGGTTTTCTAACATTGACTCCTTAGGCCACAAACTTATCCCTTACCCCTCGTATCACACTGGCAGTGAAACCCTTCCCGGGATGTTATATACACCCTAGGAAAGGTTTCACTGCTAGCATAATGGTAACGGTCTTTCTGTAGGAGCAGCTGGGTTATGTTTAGAGATATGAGATGCTTTGGAACATGAGCTGGGTTTTTTGTCCAGCACGAGATGAAGTGAGAGGACGCTGGAGAGAACCATTCGTAGGATACGACTTGATGGAGAGATCATGGTTTGATGAAGCCAGATGGTGAGATCAACTGAGGATCAGTAAATTGAGCTCCAGCTGCTGCACGTTTGACTGTTCAATTATAATGGGCCATTTTTGATTTTTTCTCTCTTTTAGTTACCTTTTAGTTAAGATTCATAAATATAATTCCTTTAATTGTATGCAGTGTGCTGCCTGTCCTATCTTGGCACTGAGTTGCAACAGGGTTGCAAATTACACAACACCCACACAAACTGGATTTGGGATTGGAGAACCGTTTCAATCTCACCAGTTTGGCGGGACGGGGGTGGCTATCCTCTGGACTTATACAGCCAAGGAAACCATATTTTATCGCTACATGCTCCCAGTTCCCCAACCACTGGCATGGACCTTGTTACTATGGGCAATTTCCAAGCTGGCACGACCCTCCTTGTTCTTGCCACTATCATCAGAGGTTTTTGTGGACAGGTGTAGCGTAAGCACGAGGGATTTATACTGTGGAAAATCATGGAAAATATTCTATCTTCATAGAATAATGAACATGGAACAGTCCAGCATGGATGCAGGCCCTTCATCCACCCTATCTACACTGACCATGCTGCCAGTTTAACTAATCCGATCTTCCAGCATGATATCTGCACTCTTCTAGTCCCTGCCTGTCCAGGTACCCTTCTGTATTAAGAGTCAATGTTGCTATCCTACCTGCTTCTACCACATCACGTGGTAGCATTCCCTGTGTTAAAAAGAAAGCCTGCCTTTCATGCTTCCCTTAAATTTTCTGCTCTCTGCTTAAACCTACACCTTCTGGTACTTCGCATTTCCATCCTGGGAGAAAGAACCTGACCATCAACACTCTCTATGCTTCTCATAATCTTATATAGTTCCATCAAGTAACCCTTCAGTCCCTGATACTCCAGAGAGAGAAAAAAAAACAAGAGTTCCAAATTATCCTTGTAGTTTATACTCTCCAGTTAAGGGGACATTTTAGTGAGCCTCTCCTACACCGTCTGCAAGGTCTCTACATGTTTTCTGTAGTTTGGCAACCAGAATTATGTACAATACTCTAAATATGACCTTGCTAAAGTTTTATACAGCTGCAACATGACTTTCTGACTTTCATACTCAGTGCCCCAACAGACTGGGGCAAACATACCATAGATCTCCTTTACCACCCTTCTGTGACCATCTTCAGGCAGTTGTAGACTTGAAATTCAAGATCCTTCTGTACATCTACGGTACTATGCAAAAGTCTTAGGCAAATGTAAAAAAAATCTGTAAAGCGTAGATATTCTCAAGAGTAATGAAATGAAAAATTTCTAAATATCAAAAAAAATACTATAAAGAGGAGCAAACAGTAAAAAAACTGCCTTTAAAACTGCATTAATTCTCTTAGGTTAACTGTTGTGCAGTTTTATAAGAAAATCAGCTATTTGGTTGTTCTAAGCTTCTTGGAAAACTTGCCACAGTTCTGCAGAATTTTGTTGTCTTGCTTGCTTCTGTCTCTCCAAGTAAACCCAAACACCTTTGTTGAGATCAGGGCTCTGTGGAGGCCATACCATCAGAAATCACATTAAATATCTAGGGTGCCTAAGAGTTTTGCACATTACTGTATATGCCACGAAATACTACCCTGTGATTCTTGCAGACATTCACAGTAGAACAAAGCAATACAATAGAAGTAATGATAAACATAATAAGGATATTCTATTTCCAGTGACAGGAATCCTGCCAGGAATCAAGCAGGAAAAGTGAGTAAATGAAAAGCAACACGCATAAAATGCTAGTGGAACGCAGCAGGCCAGGCAGCATCTATAGGAAGAGGTACAGTCGACGTTTCAGGCCGAGACCCTTCGTCAGGACTAACTAAAAGAAGAGATACAGTAGTAAGAAATTCAAAATGATAGGAGAAGACAGGAGGGGGAGGGATGGAGCTAACAGCTGGAAAGTTGATTGGCAAAAGGGATACAAGGCTGGAGAAGGGAAAGGATCATGGGATGGGAGGCCTAGGGAGAAAGAAAGGGGGAGGGGAACATCAGAGGAAGATATAGTGAGAGGGAGAGGGAGAAAAAAGAGAAAGAAAGAAAGGGAAAAAAAATTAAAAATAGTAAATAAATAAATGAGGGATGGGGTAAGAAGGGGAGGAGGGGCATTAACAGAAATTAGAAAAGTCAATGTTCATGCCATCAGATTGGAGGCTACCCAGAGGGAATATAAGGTGTTGTTCCTCCAACCTGAGTGTGGCTTTATCTTGACAGTAGAGGAGGCCGTGGATGGACATGTCAGAATGGGAATGGGACGTAGAATTAAAATGTGTGGCCACTGGGAGATCCTGCTTTATCTGGCAGACAGAGCGTAGGTGTTCAGTGAAACGGTCTCCCAGTCTGCGTTGGGTCTCGCCAATATATAGAAGGCCGCACCAGGAGCGCCGGACGCAGTATATCACAGCAGCCGACTCACAGGTGAGGTGTCGCCTCACCTGGAAGGACTGTCTGGGGCCCTGAATGGTGGTAAGGGAGGAAGTGTAAGGGCATGTGTAGCACTTGTTCCGCTTACAAGGATAAGTGGCGGGAGGGAGATCGGTAGGAAGGGATTGGGGGGGGTGAACGAATGGACAAGGGAGTCGCGTAGGGAGTGATCCCTGTGGAAAGCAGAGGGGGGGGAGAGAAAGATGTGTTTGGTGGAGGGATTCCGTCGGAGGTGGCGGAAGTTACAGAGAATTATATGTTGGACCTGGAGGTTGGTGGGGTGGTAGGTGAGGACAAGGGGAACCCTATCTCTAGTGGTGTGGCAGGAGGATGGGGTGAAAGCAGATGTGTGTGAAATAGGGAAGATTCGTTTGAGAGCAGAGTTGATGGTGGAGGAAGGGAAGCCCCTTTCTTTAAAAACGGAAGACATCTCCTTCGTCCTGGAATGAAAAGCCTCATCCTGAGAGCAGATGCAGCGGAGACGGAGGAATTGCAAGAAGAGGATGGCATTTCTGCAAGAGATAGGGTGGGAAGGGGAATAGTTCAGATAGCTGTGAGAGTCTGTAGACAGTCCTTCCAGGTGAGGCAACACTTCACCTGTGAGTTGGCTGGTGTGATATACTGCGTCCGGTGCTCCTGGTGCGGCCTTCTATATATTGGCATGATCCAACGCAGACTGGGAGACCGTTTCACTGAACACCTATGTTCTGTCCGCCAGAGAAAGCAGGATCTCCCAGTGGCCACACATTTTAATTCCACGTCCTATTCCCATTCGGATATGTCCATCCATGGCCTCCTCTACTGTCAAGATGAAGCCACACTCAGGTTGGAGAAACAACACCTTACATTCCGTCTAGATAGCCTCCAACCTGATGGCATGAACATTGATTTCTCTAATTTCCGTTAATGCCCCTCCTCCCCTTCTTACCCCATCCCTCATTTATTTATTTACTTTTTTTTATTTTTTCCCCTTTCTTTCTCTCTCTTTTTTCTCTCTCTCTGACCCTCTCACTATATCTTCCTCTGATGCTCCCCTCCCCCTTTCTTTCTCCTTAGGCCTCCCGTCCCATGATCCTCTCCCTTCTCCAGCCTGGTATCCCTTTTGCCAACCAACTTTCCAGCTCTTAGCTCCATCCCTCCCCCTCCTGTCTTCTCCTATCATTTTGAATCTCTTACTATCTCTTCTTTCAGTTAGTCCTGACGAAGGGTCTCGGCCCGAAACGTCGACTGTACCTCTTCCTATAGATGCTGCCTGGCCTGCTGCATTCCACCAGCATTTTGTGTGTGTTGCTTGAACTTCCAGCATCTGTAGGTTTCCTCGTGTTTGCGTTTTTAAAGTGAGTAAATAAACTTGTTTTAAGTTCAGTGAAATGGAGGGTAATGGTGGAGGATGCCCCCCCACTGCAACTAAACCACACCTGATTTCAAGTATTTCCAGTTAAGCAACACATGTCCTTTGACCTTGTCCAAGCTCTCCTTTCAGGTGAAACAATAATTCATTTGACCTCCTTTCAAACATGTATAGTTCCTTCAGAATACGTATGTGATATTCTCTACACTGATGAAGCAAATGCAGGTTAAGTAAGTGCTTTACCGCATTACTGAACACTTCTGTGCCGCGCTGTTCCAATGAAACTTAACATAAAGTTGATGACCAGTAACTCATTATCAATCTAAGCATATTGCAGCCCTTGTAACTCCACTGAATTTCAGATAACCAGACCTTCTTGTTTGTATCAGTATTAGCCAATTCTGATGTAAGGTTATCAGCACAACATTCATTCAGGTTGTCTGACAGATGCTATCTGATTTGCTGAATTTTTCCAACATTTCCTTTTATTTCATATTTCCAGTAACTGTCAAATCTGCAGATTATAATTGCAGCTATGTTTGTTTTCGCTCTTCTGTCCTAATTTGTTGCTCCCTATTTATACGTCGTCTACACAGGTCAGCACTGATCAACCAGTCTTCTCCATCCATTTTGGATAGTTCCAGCAACATTTATGTCATATGAATTCATTTGGTCTCCATTTAAAACAGACCTGAATCATTAACTCTCTTTTCTTCTGCACTGATGCTGTCCAGACTGCTTAGTATTTATAGCATTATTCCACTGACAAGGAGATAATAGTCAAAAGTCGCAAAAGTTGAAGTGAACACAACAGAAAATGAAACATCTTTTTACCGTAGTTAATTATGTTCCAGAAAGTCTAGCCTGAAAGGAGGTTGGAATGAGATTCAACATTAAATTCCATATGGAAATCAAAATGTTTTAAAGGAGAAAAAAAAACAAGAAAGGGGAAAGAATGTGGGAGGAAACCAAATACGTAGATTTTTAAAGAACTTAATCTAGAAGATAGCCTTCTCCTGAGCTGTAATTCCCTTCCACACCAACTCATAAATATGACATTGCATATTCACTGTAAGTACTGTTAACAACAGGGACATTAATCTATTCAGTAGACTGACTCTGACTTTTTTTGTTTGTTAACTCTGTATTAAATTTCTCTGAATTAATTTCAAAAGTTGAATCTTAATTTTGAATTGTTAATGAAATACCATCTTCATATATCCTGTTACTTATGTTTTTGATTAACTCTATTTAATGTTTTTTACTCCTGGGCAAAGTTAGATGTTGCTCACTGTGATTATAGGCTTAAAGTGCAATATTTCACTTTCAATTATTGCCCAGCCTGTATTTTCCCTCAAAGTCAGCCTTTATTGCTTTATCTCTCTATGACCTGACGAAGGCAATGGTGAACAAGAGCAGACTGATACCACCTCTACTTAATGAACTGGCCATTGAGTATGTTTCTGATATTCTGTTACTATAGCTAATCCACTTCAAGTTTTGATGTGTCGTGTGTTCAGAGATGCTCTTCTGCACACCACTGTTGTAACACATGGTTATTTGAGTTACTGTTGCCTACCTGTCATCTAGGACCAGTCTGGCTATTCTCCTCTGACCTCTCTTATTAACAAGGCACTTTTGCCTACAGAACTGCTGCTCACTGAACTTACTTTGTTTTTTGGACCATTCTTTGTAAATACGAGAGACTATTGTGTCTGATCTGCAGTTTTTGAGATACTTAAAGCAACCTATCTGGTACCAACAATCTCTCCGTGGCCAAAGTTAATTAGATCACATTTCTGCTCCATTCTGATGTTTGGTCTGAACAACAACTAAGCATCTTGACCATGCCTGCATGCTTTTTTGCATTGAGTTGCTGCCACATGTTTGACTAATTAGATTATTGGCATTAATGAACAAGTGTACAGGTGTACCAAATAAAGTGGAAACTGATTGTATTGCTTATTAATGATCTTGTTAACTGGATTAGAGAGGAAGAGTTAATGTAAACAATAATTGCCTTATTCAAATCCAGGTTACTCCATGACAGGATCTTTGAGCAGTGGCTACTTGGAGCGATCAGAAGCCTGAGAAAGAGGAGGGGTAACATTACTAGTCAGGGAAAATGTCACGGACGTGCTCAGTCAGGACAGCCTGGAGAAGTCATCTAGTGAGGTGTTACATATGGAAATGAGAAATATGAAAGGTATGACCACATTGAAGGGGCTGTATTACAGACCAGCCAACACTACGAGGGATATAGAAGAACAAATTTGTGGAGAGACCGCAGACTGTTACAAAAAACAAAGTTTGTTATAGTAGGTGATTTTAACTTTCCATGTATTGACTGGAACTCCCATACTGGCAAAGGACCAGATGAGATAGAGTTTGTCAAATGTGTTCAGGAAAGTTGCCTTAATCGGTACAATGAAGTCCCAACTGCTATCAGGGAATGAGACAAGGCAGGTTACAAAAGTTTGTGTAGGGTAATACTTTGCATCTGGTGATCACAATGCCATTAATTTCAATGTAAAAATGCGAAAAAGATAGGTTTGGTCTGCAGGCTGAGATTCTAAATGGGAGAAAGGCCAATTTTGACGGTATCAGAAATGATCTGCAAGTGTGGATTGGGACGGGCTATTATGTGGCAAAGAAGAATTTGGTAAGTGAGAGGCCTTCAAAAATGCCATTTTGAGAGTACAAAGCTTGTATGTACCTGTCATAAAAAAAGGTAAGGATAACAAGTGAAAGGAATCTTAATTTCAAGAGATATTGAGGCTCTGGCTCAGAATAAAAAAAGATAGTAGGTATATGGGGGTAGAAACAACTGAGGTGATTATGGAGTATAAGAAATGCAAGATAACACTTCAGGAAGAAATCAGGAGTCTTTAAAGAAGGCATGAAGTTACCTAGCAGAAAAGGTAAAGGGAGTCTACAGATATGTTAAGAGCAAAAGGATCGCAAAGGACAAAGTTGGTCCTCTGGAAGATTATAATGATAATTGATGTGTAGAGCCAAAAGAAATGGATCTGTACACAAAAAGATAGAGGAACATAGAAATCTATTGCACATTACAGGCCCTTCATCCCACAATGTTATGTCGACCATGTAACCTACTCTAGAAACTGCTTAGAATTTCCCTACAGCATAGCCCTCTAATTTTCTGAGCTCCGTGTACCTATCTAAGAGTTTCTTAAAAGACCATTTTATATCTGCCTCTACCACTTTGCTGGCAGTGCATTCCATGCATCCACCACTCTCTGTGTGAAAAACTTACCTCTGATGTTCCTCTACTTCCAAGCACCTTAAAACTATGTTCCTCGTGTTAGACATTTCAGCCCCAAGATAACCCTCTGACTATCCACATGATCAATGCTTCTCATCACCTTATACAACTCAATCAGGTTACCTCTCATCCTCCGTTGCTCCAAGGAGAAAAGGCCAAGTTCACTCAACCTATTCTCATAGGGCATGGTTTCCAATCCAGGCAACATCCTTGTAAATCTCCTCTGCGCTCTCTCTATAGTATCAACATGCTTCCTGTAATGAGGTGACCAGAGGTATTTACTCAGGAAATGGACAGAGTGGCTATAGAAGAGAGGCAAATCAGCATCTATACAGTGACCCTATACAGATTACAGAAGAGAAGGTGTTTGCATTCCTGCGGCAAATCAGGGTGGATAAATCCCCAGGGACTGACAAGGTGTTCCCTTAGACCCTACGGGAGGCAAGTGCAGAAATTGCTGGGGTCCTAGCAGAAATATTTAAATCATCCTTATCAATAGAAAAGGTACTAGAGGATTGGAGGATAGCCAATGTTGTTCCATTTGTTTAAGAAAGGCTCTAAGCATAAACCAAGAAATTATAGGTCGGTAAGTCTGATATCAGTTGTGGACAAGTTATTGGAATATATTCTAAGGAACTGGGTTTATGAGTATTTGGATTGACATGGACTGATTAGGGATCGGCAGCATGGCTTTGAGCATGGTAGGTCATGTCAAACCAAGTTTTCGAGGAAGCTACCAGGGAAGTGGATGAAGGCAACACGGTGGATGTTGTCTACATGGAATTTAGCAAAGCATTTGGCAAGGTTCCAAGTGGGACGTTGGTCAAGAAAGTTCAGTCATTCGGCATTCAAGATGAGGTAGTAAATTGGATGAGACATTGGCTTTGTGGGAGAAGCCAGAGAGTGGTAGTAGATCGTTCCCTCTCTGTCTGGAGGCCTGTGACTAGTGGTGTGCTGCAGGGATTGCTGCTGGGTCCTTTATTGTTTGTCATCTGAATCAATGATCTGGATGATAATGTGGTTAACTGGATCAGCATATTTGCAGATGACACCAAGATGAGGCCATAGTGGACAGCGAGGAAGGCTATCATGACTTGCAGAGAGATCTGCCTCATCTGGAAAAATGGGCTGAAGAATGGCAGACAGAATTTAATGCAGGCACTTTGCACTTCGGTCAGACCAACAAGGATAGGTCTTACACAGTGAACAGTAGGGCATGGAGGAGTGTGGTAGAACAGGTCCATAATTCATTGAAAGTTGCACAACAGGTAGATAGGCTCGTAAAGAAAACTTTTGGTGCATTGGCCTTCATAAATCAATATATTAAGTACAGGAGATGGGATGTTATGTTGAAGTTGTATAAGACATTGGTGAGGCCTAATATAGAGTAACGTGTGCAGTTTTAGTCACCTACCTTCAGGAAAGATGTAAATAAGTTTGAAAAAGCACAGAGGGGAAAGGACGTTGCCGGCTCTGAAGGACCTGAGTTATAAGGATAGATTGAATAGGTTAGGACTTTATTCCTCAGAATGTAGAAGTGTGAGAGGAGATTTGATAGAGGTATAAAAAAAATTATGAGGAGTATAGATAGGGTAAATGCAGGCAGGCTTTTTCCAGTGAGGTGGGGTGTGACTACAACCTGAGGTCATGGGTGAAAGGAGAAAAGATTAAGGGGAACCTGAGGGGAAAATTCTTCACTTAGAGGGTCATGAGAACTTGGAACAAACCGCTAGCACAAGTGGCATATGCAAGCTTGATTTCAACTATTAAACAAAGTTTGGTAGGTACATGGCTGGTAGGGTTCAGGAGGACCATGGTCCCGGTGCAGGTAGATGGCAGTAGGCAGTTTAAATGGTTTCGGCATGGACTAGATGGGCTGAAGGGCCTGTTTCTGTGCTGTACTTCACTATGATTGCATGATTCTAAAACTAACACAAACCAATCCAAACAACAGGAATTCTGCAAATGCTGGAAATTCAAGCAACACACGTAAAAGTTGCTGGTGAACGCAGCAGGCCAGGCAGCATCTCTAGGAAGAGGTGCAGTCGACGTTTCAGGCCGAGACCCTTCGTCAGGACAAACCAATCCAGTGAGTCAAATGCAAACCTCTTCAGCTTCTAATTATTAAATTGATCATTAAAAGAAAACATAGAAGTCTTTTTGATGTGCTGATGTGAAGAGGATTAAGAAATGTCCTGGTGACCTTGAGGAGAATATTGTTAGAGAATTAATCCGGATGTATTTGTGGTATCCATTATCTAAACAGAATATAGTTCTCAAGTCTTGAAATATATGCAGGATAGTTAGTCTCCGTTTTATTGGAAAGAAAACAAAAATGTACAAAATACTCAACAAATGAAGGGAGAAGCAAATTTGATATTTTAGGTTAATGACCATCATCTGATATTTGGTACTTAGAGATTTCAAATTCAAATGTTTCTGTGATGAGCAATCAGGACATCTGTTGTCAATGTTAACTCAGATGGTTGAATACCTCTAAATTTTGACCCAGAAATGTCACTCCTGAGATGTGAACAAATCAACCTCTGCCAATGCTCTAGTGCAGTATAAACTGCTGTTTTTTTTTCATGAAGTCATTGACTGATCTAACTTGATCTCACAGTTCCATTACTTCCATTTTAACATATTATTTGGTGGTTATCCCTTTTCTCTTTCTAGAAATTTTCCACATTCATGTTGTTTGTTTTCTTTTGCATTACAGCACTGAGTATATTTCAGAAGTATTTCACTGGCTGTCAAATGGTTTTGGTATATCCTAAGTTGTGAAAGGAAAGACACCATTTAAATAGAAGCATTCTTGGACTTTTAGCATAATGGAAGAAGTTGGCAATCTACTTGTATTTTGAATGGAGTGCTCATTATTGAGGATCAATGGCAGAGCTCTTCCTACAGAATGAGGAAGGTTATTATCACATGGATTTTTTTTGTGTGCATATAGTTCTTTTGACCCATCCAGCCCACGGCAATGATAATACTCCACTTGAAACAATCCTTCAGAGAACACATACTTAGCTAATGAGTAATGATCTGGAATGCAATGTTTGAAGTGAATGTGATAAATACTTGCAGGAGAAATAAAAAAATTTAGAACTATTGATAAGTAGTCAGGGTGTCAGGCTAATTCAATGGCTTTAGCAAAGACTATATCTAGATAAGATGGTCCAAAATAATAGTTCTCTTCCATAATTTAATGATACCATTTAACTTAGCATAAACAATTCAACATTCTCCATATCTTTCATAATTCTTTATATTTCATAATCCAGTTAATAGAACTCACCAAATGTGTGTACAATTCTTAACTGAGAACTTCACATTGAACTGACCAACTTGTCTGGATAATTTGATTCTAGTACAAAGATGTTAAGAGTTAGAATAAATAACCGATGTGATTCAAATCGATACAAGCATTTAAATTGGGTACAGAAATTTGCAATTTGATTTGTTCAACTGTTCTGTCATTTCAGAATCAGAATCAGAATCAGGTTTATTATCACCGGAATGTGACGTGAAATTTGTTAACTTTGCAGCAGTAGTTCAATGCAAATTATAATCTAGCAGAGGAAAATAATAATAATAATAATAATAAATAAAATTTAAAAAGTAATGATAAATAAACAAGTAAATCAATCACGTATATTGAATAGACTTTTTAAAATGTGCAAAAACAGAAATACTGTATATTAAAAAAAAGTGAGGTAGTGTCCAAAATTCAATGTCTATTTAGGAATCAGATGGCAGAGGGGAAGAAGCTGTTCCTGAATTGCTGAGTGTGTGCCTTCAGACTTCTGTACCTCCTTCTTGATGGTAACAATGAGAAAAGGGCATGCTATGGGTTCTGGACGTCCTTAATAATGGATGCTGCCTTTCTGAGACACCAATCCTTGAAGATGTCCTGGGTACTTTGTAGGCTAGTACCCAAGAAAAAGCTGACTAGATTTACGACATTCTGCAGCTTCTTTCGGTCCTGTGCAGTAGCCCTTCCATACCAGACATGCTGCAGCCTGTCAGAATGCTCTCCACGGTACAACTAAAGAATTTTTTGAGTGTATTTGTTGACATGCCAAATCTCTTCAAACTCTGAATGAAGCCACTGTCTTGCCTTCTTTATAACTACATCGATATGTTGGGACCAGGTTAGATCCTCAGAGATCTTGACACCCAGGAACTTGAAGCTGCTCACTCTCTCCACTTCTGATCCCTCTGAGGATTGGTATATGTTCCTTCATCTTACCCTTCCTGAAGTCCACAATCAGCTCTTTCGTCTTACTGACACTGAGTGCCAGGTTGCTTCTGCGGCACCACCCCACTAGTTGGCATATCTCACGCCCTCTCGTCACCACTTGAGATTCTACTAAAAATAGTTGTATCATCAGCAAATTTATAGATGGTATTTGAGCTATGCCTAGCCACACAGTCACGTGTAAGTAGAGAGTAGAGCGGTGGGCTAAGCACACACCCCTGCGGTGCGCCAGTGTTGATCGTCAGCAAGGGGGATATGTTATCACCAATCCACACAGATTGTGGTCTTCTGGTTAGGAAGTCGAGGATCCAATTGCAGAGGGAGGTACAGAGGCCCAGGTTCTGCAACTTCTCAATCAGGATTGTGGGAATCATGGTATTAAATGCTGAGCTATAGTCGATGAACAGCATCCTGATGTAGGTGTTTGTGTTGTCTAGGTGTTCTAAAGCCATGTGGAGAGCCATTGAGATTGCATCTGCCGCTGACCTATTGTGGCAATAGGCAAATTGCAATGGGTCCAAGTTGTTGCTGAGGCAGGAGTTCAGTCTAGTCATGACCAACCTCTCAAAGCATTTCATCACTGTCAATGTGAGTGCTACCAGGCGATAGTCAATAAGGCAGCCCACATTATTCTTCTTAGGCACTGGTACAATTGTTGCCTTTTTAAAGCAAGTGGGAACTTCTGCCCGTAGCAGTGAGAGGTCGAAAATGTCCTTGAATACACCTGCTAGGTGGTTGGCACAGGTTTTCAGAACCTTAGTAGGTACTCCATCGGGACTTTCTGCCTTGCGAGGGTTCACTCTCTTTAAAGACAGTCTAACATCGGCCTCTGAGACGGAGATCACAGGATCATCAGATGCAGTAGGAATCTTCACAGCTGTAGTTGTGTTCTCCCTTTCAAAGCGTGCACAGAAGGCTTTGAGTTCACCTGGTAGTGAAGCATCGCTACCATTCATGCTATTGGGTTTCGCTTTGCAGGAAGAAATGTCTTTCAGACCCTGCCAGAGTTGCTGTGCATCCGATGTCACTTCCAAACTCATTTGAAATTGTCTCTTCACCCTTAAAATAGCCCTCTGCATATCATACCTGGTTTTCTGGTGCCTGCCTGGGTTGCCAGACTTGAATGCCACATACCTCGCCTTCAGCAGATGACGTACCTCCTGGTTCATCTATGTATTTTTGTTTGAGAATGTATAGTAAGTCTTTGCCGGCACACACTCATCCACACAGGTTTTAATGAAGTCGGTAACAACTGCAACGTACTCATCCAGGTTCGACGATGAATCCCTGAATACAGTCCAGTCCACCAATTCAAAACAGTCTTGTAGGCGCTCCTGTGCTTCCCTAATCCATACCTTCTTGGTCCTCACTGCTGGTACTGCAGTCTTCAGTCTCTGTCTATACTCAGGGAGTAGAAGTACAGCTGGGTGAGCAGACTTCCTGAAGTGAGGGCCTGGAATAGCATGGTAGGCATTCTTGATGGTGGTTTAGCAATGGTCCAGTGTGTTGTTTCCTCTGGTATTGCAAGTGATCTGTTGATGGTACTTGCTTAGTGATCTTGGCCTGGTTAAAATCTCCCAAAACGATGGTGAAGGAGTTAGGGTGCTCTGTTTTGTGCATGTTGATCCTATTACTCAGACTGTCTAAAGCCTGCTTGACATTGGCCTGAGTTGGAATGTAAACTGCTACCAAAATGACCCCAGAGAACTCCCGTGGTAGGTAAAAAGGACGACACTTTATAAGGCTCTGGTTGTTTTGTGAACCATATTTTTAAATAGTAACTTCCTCATTCTGAATTTGTTCAAGAAGGAGCAACCTCTCCACTTCCTACCTGTTAGAAAGAGCAAACCTAAGTTGTGAATTCCAGCAGGATTTCAGCCAGTTTCTGGACATAGTAAATGAGGCTGCATTCACTTAGGGATTTGATGTTCTGATAATATCCTGTTGTGAACTGCAACTATATTCTGTGACTAGAACTCAACATTTCTCAGGCCTCCAATTTGTAACATTATACAATTCCTCATTTACTTTTGCCTCTTCATTCATATCACGAGCACTATAACCAAGGTGCCAAAGGCAAAGAGTTGAAATACAGCATCATCTACTGTTCTCATTGATCACATTGAGTTTCGGCACAATTCTCACCCCAGAGACAAAATAATTCTCAGCCTGATACTTTTATGCAATACTGCCTGAGTACAGCTTTCACTACCACAGTTTTTCAGAAGAAATGCTAAAGGAGGCCCCTATCTGATTTGTCAAAAGGGCATAAAGGTTAATTTTCACTCTTTCAAAAAATCAGGGAAGTTATGCCTGGTGTTTTAGCCAATACGTATTATAAACTTTGTTTACATCACTAAAATATCTGTCATTATTATATTAATGTTTATGGCAGCATTACAAGTGAAATTATCTGCTCTGCATTTTCCACTGTAGTGATAACCATACTTCAATAAATACTTCTTTGGCCATATAGTATGCTGGCATAGATTTAACTTTAAAAATATGAAATTAAAATTAATGTAGAAATCCAAGTCTTCTGACTTTTTCTTTTCATCTTTTGTGAACATCTACAATTTAGGATGCCTCATTGATATTTGTATATGCTGTCATACCTTTGAACTTCCTCTGGTTGTACTCAAGCTGATTTGTTCAGTTTAAGCAGTGACACACTGCACTCAGAGCAACAAAGCTCTCTGTAGTGCTTCAACATGCACAGAAGGTCTATAATAACACCATCTGCATTATGCTGTATCAAAGCTGGGCCATTGAACTTTCTGGCAGGTCATGGATGCATCACTCTCCAGCTTGATGAAAAAAAACACACCAACTTGCCACTTATATGTAACATCAGAGTGTTTATCTCCTAATCTTGAATCCTTCAACATCCTCTGCTAACACTGTTAGCTTTTTCCAGCCTATTGATCAGTACTTTATCTACTCTGTGCTTTGTATTATAAAGCTACACCTTCCAATTGCTAAGCAAGATTGATTAAGAATCTGGTGATAGTGCTTCATTAAGAATCTTTTTATACCTAATTTCCCAAGGAATTATTGATATTATTTAATATTCTACATGTATATTCATCCCATCTTTGAAGTACCTTTACCTCAGTTCTGAGTGTAGCTGAATAAAATTTACAAAATTACAAAGAAAGCATCACAGTTCATTTACAGAGGGATAGAACTAAGAATCAGAACATGTATAAACCTTTTTGTTAGATCACTCTTTCTCAATACCGTAAGTACATTTTGTAGCCACTACAAAAGTGTGACAATTTTACTGGAATGGCATTAAACTGAATGTTTAGGAAAGGTTCATTTAATATCAGAAAATGTATACAGTTGTAAGGGGTTTCTTCTTTTATGTTATATTATAATTAAAATGGCTTCTTTGTTATGTTAAATGCTGAGAAAGTTCTCTCGATGCAGCTTGTTAGTGTTATTGATAAGAGAGCGAATGAACTAATGGGTGTCCATGTTATTCATTTTTGGGGTGATATACTGTCTCATATGGCTGCGAAACAGTGATTTTGGCAGGCTTTTGAGGAGAGGCCGGGAGTAAGAACGACGTGCTGGAAGCTCACTGGTCGATCACTTTGGGTGGTCCCAAGCTGCTGGTTGAGGGGGTCAGAGTGGATCGCAGGGTAAAGAGAGAAGACCCCGGGTATTTGAGCTCCAACTGTGTGCACAAAGAAATTGAACTTTGATAAGTCTGGCGCCTTTTTCATTTCCTTTTATATTGTATCTCTATTAATCTCATTGTCCTAGTAAGATTTATAAAGTGTAAACTGTAAAATGTACATTGTGTGCTGTCTGATGATTGATGGTTGAGGTTGAATCAGGTGGCATTGCACAGCAACCGACGCAACCGGGAGACACAGTTGGGCGGTGGACGGGGTTTCCCCTAGATAAATATGAGCCGATATAGCTGAGCGTTACACAGTATACAACCTGAAATTCATACTTCTCACAGACATCCTTGAAACAAAAGCCCCGTAGAATGAATGATAGAAACATCAAAGTGCCAAAGCTCCCCTCCCCCTGCCTTTGCACAAGCAACAACAAAATCATTGACAATCCCCCTGCCCCACTCACGCCAGCAGTATCATTAACCCCCTCCCCCCCTTCACACCTCACCATGCAAGCAATAGCAGAAGCCCCCTTGCCCCTAAAGAGACTTTCATCCAGAGTCCATCAAAACTGCTGTCCACAAACCAGCATATCGGTATCTCAGACGGACTCTCTCTCTCGAGCGAGAGAGAGAGAGATTGCTCCTGCAACAACGAGAGCGGAGACCAGCAACTCGCTCTTCCAATGTTACAATCTACCGCATTGCTTCTCCGAGCTCCTTATCTCTAAGTTGAATATATCCAGATTCTCTTCTTCTCGAGAAAAGAGAAGACTGCAGAATGGTCCATATTAGGCTTTGAATATTTTGAAGACATTTGCGGGGCAGACCAAAACCAAGAACTATAAATAGAAGACAGTCACCTAAAGATAAAGCAGGGGAGCAACACTGATGGGATTGTGCCAGCTTATATTTAATATGGTCAGAGTTTCCTTCTGCACTGTTGCAATTCAATTATTCTAATTCCAGTGAGGGAATAAATTCACCAAGGAGACAATGAGAGTGTGAAACATGTTATCACAAATAGTTATGACAAATAGCATAGATACGCTTTGAAGAAAATAGATGAATATTAGAAGGGGAAAGAAATGGAAGGATTATTCTGCAGAGAATGAATAAAGAAGAGGATAGGGAGATTTGTGTGGAGAATTAAATCTGTCATGCATCTATTTGGCAAGTTGGCCTCTGTGCTGAAATTTCTATTTTGAACATATAAATGAAAATAACCTGACTTGAAATTTCAATACTGTCTACTAGTAAATATATGATTAGTGGTGCTTGTGAGCATATATTTTTGCTTTCCTTTTATGTTGTTGAGAATGTCATAGAAAACGTTTGGTATGTGGGAGGTAATGGTATTTCCCATGAAAGGAGCAGAGTGATTTGGAACTTGAAGCAATGTTCTTTCATTGATGTTGACATACTGTTTCATGCCTGGAAAGGAAAATGCAGTACATGGAAGGATGCTCATGTCAGTTTTGGTTCCCAACAAAATAAGATTATAACAGGGGAATGCAAGTTGTCACAGATTCAGAAAACTATGGATGAGTTTGGATGCCAGAATCATGACACCATATCAGCAGAATCTCTTCATAAATAATGGCTTCCATAATATTCTCACAATGACATAATGTTCTGATTGTTGCTCTTGGTTTATAAAATTATCAAAATCCTTGAGTGCAAAGGCGATCACTTATTACTTCTGATGCTACCAATCTTTGCTGAATAAAAAAAAAACATTCAAATACCTTCAGAAATGTTAATCTGAGCCCTTCCTATTGCAAGAACTCTTTGACAGAATGTGAGATCTACAACTTAAAGCTTGGTGACTTTTTCCATCAGTCGCAGGTGCATTGAACATATACAAAACTGTTTAAAAGTCTTCAAAACAGAGGAGTTAATAACATGCCTCTAGTCATATGTACAATATCAGAATCTCTTGTGCATAAGACTTATTTATAAGCTTGCTCAGAGTGAGGCCTTGTTAAATTACTTTCATTCATGATACACTTCTGGGGTTCTGTTGTCCTTTATGAACTGAATAAATCTCTAATCGAGTAGAATGTCATTGGCTGTACTTAATAACCCAGGAATGTCTGTCACCCATCTACCCCACTTAGTGTTTTCAGATTGGTGGATGTTAGCTTCCTCTCTAAATTATGAACAAGAATGAAGTCATATGAACAATGATGAAAAATATGTTTCAAAGGGAATGGAATTCTGGGAGAAGTTCAGAATCAATATACTGCATAAAGTGGTACTATGTTGTCCATGTAACATGAGATCCAGAGATAAATCTCCACTTCATAATCTAGCCATTAATTTGAGGGAACTTTCTGTAACTAATAAACTGCTGAATTTCTCATAAAACAACAGTAGCACATTTTCTAAAAGCATTCATTCTTAAGGAGTTCTACAGATAAGATGTAGAGTTGAAGTTCCCTTGATCTGGTATCTCTGGAACTAGGAGTCACAGTCTCAGAATAAAGGGTCAGCCATTCCCAGTGGAGATGATAAATTTCTTCACCAAGCGTATGGGCACAGTGAATGCTCCATGGCTGACTATATTCAAAACAGATTAATAACATCATTTTTGATATCAAAGCCATCAATGAATATTGTACAGGAAAGTGCCACTGATGTACAAGATCAGTTATAAACTTATTCTTATTTATTTTCTGATTGAACAGGCAAAAAAGACGAAATAACCTGCTCCCTGCTTTGCTTTCACTGTTTTTATGTCAAACACTTGGAAACACCTTGCAGTCCTGAGCAGTGCTGTATAAATGCCCAAAGTTTGTTAACCTTGACTAACTTGCCCTTTGGGTTTAAACATCCAACCTCGCTTCCTCTGTTGTCTTTCAGTGTGGAAATGATGCAAATATCCTCCTCTTGATACTCACAGAACAAGTGACAAAGAATTGGCTACACACATCAACATTGCTGGTGAACGCAACAGGCCAGGCAGCATCAATAGGAAATGGTACACTCGACGTTTCGGGCCGAGACCCTTCGTCAGGACTAACTGAAAGGAGATCTCGCAGTGGCCACACATTTTAATTCCACGTCCCATTCCCATTCAGATATGTCTATCCACGGCCTCCTCTACTGTAAAGGTGAATCCACACTCAGGTTGGAGGAACAACACCTTATATTCCGTCTGGGTAGCCTCCAACCTGATGGCATGAACATTGACTTCTCAAACTTCCGCTAATGCCCCACCTCCCCCTCGTACCCCATCCATTATTTATTTATATACACACATTCTTTTTCTCTCTCTCCTTTTTCTTCCTCTGTCCCTCTCACTATGCCCCTTGCCCATCCTCTGGGTTTTCCCCCCTCCCCCTTTTCTTTCTTCCCGGACCTCCTGTCCCATGATCCTCTCATATCCCTTTTGCCAATCACCTGTCCAGCTCTTGGCTCCATCCCTCCCCCTCCTGTCTTCTCCTATCATTTTGGATCTCCCCCTCCCCCTCCCACTTTCAAATCTCTTACGAGCTCTTCCTCAGTTAGTTCTGACAAAGGGTCTCGGCCTGAAACGTCGACTGTACCTCTTCCTAGAGTTGCTGCCTGGCCTGCTGCGTTCACCAGCAACGTTGATATATGTTGCTAGAATTTCCAGCATCTGCAGATTTCCTCGTGTTTGCGTAAAGAATTGGCTATTTCACTTCATAAATCTGGTTTACGCCCTAGATTGCTGTGGTGGGGATAGCTCCCTCTGGGGTTCTGGACTAAGTCATAATTTCAAACAGATTCAAGAAGGAAAGGCGAAGTAATCACAGTCTATGTGATTGTATATGGATGGGTTGGATTCCTCCAAAGGTTTATTAAATGTATTTTGAGTGCGGTTAATTGCACTTCCCTCTCACATATACAGTAGTTTAGAAGACACTGAAGTAAAAGAAAGAGCACACATCTTATTGAAAGTGAAGTGAGCTCAGGGAGCTGCATGGCCTATTTTTATTCCTGTTTCTTATGCACATAGTGGGATTCCCCATTGAGAACACCATTTCGCTGCATTCACCGATATTGCAGAGATTATCTAGGCTGAGAACTTTTTCTTCAACAAGTTTAAAGCAAAAAAAAACTTGCGTCGTCAGACAAATGGGGCAGAAAATTTACCCATCTGAACCTGATTGCAGTTCCTGTCAGACTGAAAGCCATCTGATGCAGAGAGTCAAGTCAACACTTTGCATCCAAAAGAGGTATGTGGAGCAGCTTACCTTGGTTTGTCAGTCTCTTCTGCCAAAGGCCATTTTAAGTGTGTCTGATGATCAGAGGGAGATTAAGATAAAAGAAATCAGCTTCAATAATTTAAAGTATTATTTTTATAATGTAATTATCAACTCCTTAAAATTCTAAAGTTTAAAACAAAGCTGCTTACCTAACTTGGCTATTTATTCAGAATTGGTGACCTACTTCCCACTAAAGGGGCTGCGTTGCATAAGTGAGCAATGGATTGTTTAAAACTGAAGGGACTGTGCACGGAATATAATTAGTCCCTTGGCTCAGGGTGCCAATGGTGAGCTCATTGTTAAAGGGCTTACAGAAGTGTTGGCATCTGATCTCCACTTTGTCTGTAATTTCTTTGTTTTTCACGTACAGGTGTGGAAGTCTGAGGAGTCCTACAGAAAATATAGAACAGTCGCAAGAAAAGAACACAAACTTGCCAAGTGTTACCAAATATATAGCACGCAGTGAAATTAAATCAACTTATTGTTTCCCCTGTTGAAATTCTCAGTAGTGTGCCTTTCAAACGCCACAAGTAGACTGACTAATGCTCCATCATGCAAACATGAAATTTAAAGGGACAGAACGATGGAAATGATGGAGTTCAAAATGGGAGACTTCATCCCACACTTGCATGTCCCAGTGGATGCAAATCATTTAATTCTGGTTGAATAAAGGACAATCTAATTTCTTACACAGACATCCCAAAAAACAACACTATGATGCCCAAATAATTTGGATATTTTAAGCTTTCAAACTTAATGTTGATTGTCCTTTTTTTTTAAGGACTGGCTGTATTAATAGAATTATTGTCAAAATTTTAACTTAGATTCTGATGGTGAATTATTCACATATAGAGAACAATAGAGATGTGTAACTCTGCTTCACAAATGTCAACTGACACTAGGATCATTGTTAAATATATATCAGTTTACTGAGATACAGTGTGGAATAGAGCCTCGCAAAAAAGAGCAAATCTGCAGATGCTGGAAATCCGGGCAATCCGCACGTACAAAATGCTGGAGGAACTCAGCAGGCCAGGCAGCATCTAGGAGAAGAGTACAGTCGACGTTTCAGGTCGAAATCCTTCGACAGGACTGGAGAAAAAAGCTGAGGAGTAGAGTTAAAAGGCGGGGGGAGTGCAGAAAAAATAAAGAAGAGGAGGAGTGGGGGGCTTTACCGGAACTTCTGAACTCCAAATTTCCAGTAATGCTCCCCTAACCCTCCTTCACCATTTCCCATTTCCCTTTTCCCCCTCCGTCTTTCACATCTCCTTGCCTGCCCATCGCCTCCCTCTGATGCTGCTCCTGCCTTTTCTTTCTTCCATGGCCTTCTGTCTCTTTTACAATCCCAGCTCTTTACTTCATCGCCCCCCCCCCTTCAGGTTTCACTTATCACCTTGTGTTTCTCGCTCCCCTCCCCCACCTTTTAAATCTACTCCTCAGCTTTCCTTCTCCAGTCCTGTCGAAGGGTTTTGGCCTGGAACATCGACTGTACTCTTTTCCTAGATGCTGCCTGGGCTGCTGAATTCCTCCAGCATTTTGTGTGGAATAGACCCTTCTGGCCCTTCAAGCTGCACCACCCAATAACCCCTTTTTTACCTGTAGCCCACTCACAGGACAATTTATAATGACCAATTAACCTATCAACCTGTACACCTTTGTACTGTGGGAGGAAACCAGAGCACCTGGAGGAAAGCAGGGAGAATGTACAAACTCCTGACTGGCAGCGGTGGAAATTGAACCTGGATCACTGGCATTGTAAAGCATTGTGCTAACCACTATGTTACTGTGCTGCCTCACACCTAAGATGTGAGACAGAGGCATTATATGATACTAGGCTGCAGACTAACAATGGTCTCATGAAACACTTGTGTAGACATGAAGGGTTAAATGGCTCATTCCTTTAAACTGGGTTTAAAAGAAGAAGAAATCTGGAAGTGCACATTGTTCCATTCACACTCAGATACTAAAGATCTCCATTTTATTTGCAAAAGAAACTGTTGAGGATCTCAGTATTTTTGTGGATTTTACACCTTCAAATTTATTTTTTTTTTAATTTTGTGAAATCATGCTACTTACTAGTTGAATCCATACTCCTCCTTTATAGGTAATGCACACATCTTCATTCTCTACAGTGATAAGAAGACGCAATCTTGTGGAATCATTTATGCTGGACCCAGCAGAATTTTATAACTAGAACACTCACAGAAAATGCTGGTGAGAAACAGCAGGGCCTTCAACACCAGCAATACTTCTGGTTGGAGAAAATAACACTTGGGATACATTATATCAATGATTTGAATCAGGACATACATTAAGTAGAGCATGCATAGCAGATAATTCCAACCATTCTGGGATGGTAATTCATCTTTGATCCTTGTGGCTATATAAGCATTAGGATTGTGCCTTTGATTGAATGGCCCTCCTAAAATCAGTTTCATGGACTTAAATAGAATATCAAGAGGGGAACGGAATCGGTAATGCTGCAGTAGCCAAAAATACACTATGCAAAGTTATCAACCACAAGAGATGGACTTTGTCTTTGTGCATCTGGACCCATGGTAGACTAAGTGATGGAGATTTATTGCTGTGATTATTCAACCACCCCCATGGTATTATATCAGGCAATGGTCATAAAGACTATCTAGATTTTAATTTTTTTCGTCCTTTCAGTGGTTTCTATGACCTGATAAATGGGAACAAGATGATTTAGCGGTGCTGGTTATCTGAAAAATGATATCTATCAGCAAAAAAAATTGTGCCTTGTGCCAAAAAAGTCTTCTGGAGTGTTTCACTTTATATTTACTTGGCTAACAAAATTTGACAGCTTACAGCATAAAGACTCTGCTTGCTACATTCAGTTAAAACCTATACCTAATCTTTCAACTGAGGCTGTCTGGTAAAATACTAGCTCTCTGTTATAAAGTTCATTACATATATTTCAGTAGTTTCTGTTGGAATAGCATCTTAGTCTCTTCCTTAACATTCATTTATGGAGAGGCATGTTTGGAAAATGGTGATTTTATGATAATCAAACAGTAATGGCCGAATGACTGCAGTGTCAACAAGACCTATGGAATGAATGGACAATGTTAGTCTGATTGTCTTCATTTCAACTTTTCAAGGGGAAAGAGATATAAATGGAAGTTCACAGGGTTCACAATGTTTTTCTTCATGGAGGAGTAAATCGAGGCTCCTTTCATCCTCTTCCACTGGAAGTGCACCATGCACAGTCTGGCATACAATAGGTTGTTACAAGCATTGTGAAGAGGGCATGCTGAAGGATCTATATCATAGAAGGATCTAGTGAACAAATTCTTGAAAGGTGAAATACCAGAACTGTGCATTTTCCTGTGCTGTGGTTTTCCTTTTTTTTAAGTCAATGAAGCAATATTTTTGAAGTGTGATGCAATGTTCAGAGAATACTCCTGCATGTATAACACAACAGGCTAAGGACGGATTTCTAAAGTTCCTTTATTTTTGTTGTAACAAATAGCTGTCAAAAAGGATTTTTCCAAAGAGAGACTGCGTAGTTCGAACTGTTAATTGGTTCAGTATTTATCCAGCTCTGCACCAACAGGAGCCTTCACTTGCAGTCAGTATACACCGTATATCAATATCAATATCAAGTTTTGATATCACCGGGTGTGGCCTGGAAGTCATGTGACTTCAGGATGCAGTCCCAGAAACAATCGAGTTCCTCACCAATGTCACCAGAGACCGAAACATCGAGACAGAGAAGGCCCCTGTCCCCCTGTCACAAGAAGAATCCTTTCTCTCTGTCTGCCTCTCTCTCTTTTACTTTTCTCTCTCACCTCTCTCTATCTCTATCTCTATCTCTCTCTCTCTCTCTCTCTCTCTTTCTCTCCTCTCTCCTCTCTCCTCTCTCCTCTCTCCTCTCTCCTCTCTCCTCTCTCTCACCGTTTTGATGGTAAGTGAGAGCCTGTCAGCCCTTGAGTCTGGGCGGCTCAAGGAAGCACTTCACAAGATTGTAACATTAGAACAGTGAGCGGCTGGCCTCCTGCCCTCTGTCTCCCTTCCTTATGAGAGAGAACCTGTCTAAGAAATTGAAGTATTGGGTTATGGACTCAAGTACAGGTTTTTGATGAACTCAAGATCAAGGTCTCTTAGGGACTTTTGCTATTGCTTGCACGCTGGAAGAGGGAGGGGTGCAGACCCTTTTCTGGTATGTGGGGGAGGGGGAAGGGGAGGGTCGATACTTCTGCTGCTGCTTGTGCATTAGGGGGAGGAGGGAGACTACAGGTTTCTGATGTTTCTGTCATTCATTCTTTGGGTTTTTTTGTATTGTGGATGTCTGCAAAGCTTAAGAATTTCAGGTTGTAAACTGTATACATCCTCTGATATTAAATTGAACCATTTGAAGTAATCACATTGAAGTTTATTGTTATCTAACTGTACATGTATACAACCAAATGAAACAACATTCCTCTGGATCATGGTGCATCTACACAACACACAGTATATTACACACAACACATAAACCAAAATATTATACTGTAAATAAGTAAATGAAATATAATTAAAATGCATGTAGTAATGCACAGCAAGGTAAACAGTACAGTAAAATGCTTGCTGACCTAGGGATGAGATGATGGTGGTAGGGTATTCATTAGTCTCACAGCCTAACGGAAGAAGCTGTTACCCAGTCAGGCAGTCCTAGGCTAGTCCTAGAAACATAGAAAATAGGTGCAGGAGTAGGCCATTCAGCCCTTCGAGCCTGCATCGCCATTCAGTACGATCATAGCTGATCATCCAACTCAGAACCCTATACCTGCCTTCTCTCCATACCCCCTGATCCCTTTAGCCACAAGGGCCATATCTAACTCCCTCTTAAATATAGCCAATGAACTGGCCTCAACTGTTTCCTGTGGCAGAGAATTCCACAGATTCACCACTCTCTGTATGAAGGAGTTTTTCCTCATCTCGGTCCTAAAAGGCTTCCCCTTTATCCTCAAACTGTGACCCCTCGTTCTGGACTTCCCCAACATCGGGAACAATCTTCCTGCATCTAGCCTGTCCAATCCCTTTAGAATTTTATACGTTTCAATCAGATCCCCCCTCAATCTTCTAAATTCCAGAGAGTATAAGCCTAGTCGATCCAGTCTTTCATCATATGAAAGTCCTGCCATCCCAGGAATCAATCTGGTGAACCTTCTTTGTACCCCCTCTATGGCAAGAATGTCTTTCCTCAGATTAGGGGACCAAAACTGCACACAATACTCCAGGTGTGGTCTCACCAATGCCTTGTACAATTGCAGTAGTACCTCCCTGCTCCTGTACTCGAATCCTCTTGCTATGAATGCCAGCATACCATTCGCCTTTTTCACCACCTGCTGTACCTGCATGCCCACTTTCAATGACTGGTGTACAATGACACCCAGGTCTCATTGCTCCTCCCCTTTTCCTAATTGGCCACCATTCAGATAATATTCTGTTTTCTTCTTCTTGCCACCAAAGTGGATAACCTCACATTTATCCACATTAAATTGCATCTGCTATGAATTTGCCCACTCACCTAA
This sequence comes from Mobula birostris, assembly GCF_030028105.1. Classification (NCBI taxonomy): domain Eukaryota; kingdom Metazoa; phylum Chordata; class Chondrichthyes; order Myliobatiformes; family Myliobatidae; genus Mobula; species Mobula birostris. Next base: position 24,767,885 of record NC_092388.1, read on the forward strand.
CCTATCCAAGTCACCCTGCATCCTTCTCACAGCTAACACTGCTGCCTAGCTTCATGTCATCCACAAAGTTGGAGATGCTGCATTTAATTCCCTCGTCTAAGTCATCAATATATATTGTAAACAACCGGGGTCCCAGCACTGAGCCTTGCGGTACCCCACTAGTCACTGCCTGCCATTCTGAAAAGGTCCCATTTATTCCCACTCTTTACTTCCTGTCTGCCAACCAATTCTCTATCCACATCAATACCATACCCCCAATACCGTGTGCTTTAAATTTGCACACTAATCTCCTGTGTGGGACCTTGTCAAAAGCTTTTTGAAAGTCCAAATATACCACATCCACTGGTTCTCCCCGATCCACTCTACTTCTTACATCCTCAAAAAATTCTATGAGATTCGTCAGACATGATTTTCCTTTCACAAATCCATGCTGACTTTGTGCGATGATTTCACCGCTTTCCAAATGTGCAGTTATCACATCTTTGATAACTGACTCTAGCATTTTCCCCACCACCGACGTCAGGCTTACTGGTCTATAATTCCCTGGTTTCTCTCTCCCTCCTTGTTTAAAAAGTGGGGTTACATTAGCAACCCTCCCATCCTCAGGAACTAATCCAGAATCTAACGAGTTTTGAAAAATTATCACTAATGCATCCACTATTTCTTGGGCTACTTCCTTAAGCACTCTGGGATGCAGACCATCTGGCCCTGGGGATTTATCTGCCTTCAATCCCTTCAATTTACCTAACACCACTTCCCTACTGACATGTATTTCCCTCAGTTCTTCCATCTCACTAGACCCTCGATCCCCTACTATTCCCGGAAGATTATTTATGTCCTCCTTAGTGAAGACAGAACCAAAGTAGTTATTCAATTGGGCTGCCATGTCCTTGTTCCCCATGATCAATTCACCTGTATCTGACTGTAAGGGACCTATATTTGTCTTAACCAATCTTTTTCTTTTCACGTATCTATAAAAGCTTTTACAGTCATTTTTTATGTTCCCTGCCAGCTTTCTCTCATAATCTTTTTTTTCCTTTCCTAATTAAGCCCTTTGTCCTCCTCTGCTGGACTCTGAATTTCTTCCAGTCCTCAGGTGTGCTTCTTTTTCTGGCTAATTTGTATGTTTCTTCTTTGGAATTGATACTATCCCTACCTTCCTGGTGCACTACCTTCCTTGGTTTATTCTTTTGACAAACTGGAATGAACAATTGTTGTAGTTCATCCATGCGATCTTTAAATGCTTGCCATTGCATATCCACCGTCAACCCTTTAAGTATCATTTGCCAGTCTATCTTAGCTAATTTACGTCTCATACTTTCAAAGTTACCCTTCTTTAAGTTCAGAACCTTTGTTTCTGAATTAACTGTATCACTCTCCATCTTAATGAAGAATTCCACCGTATTATGGTCACCCTTACCCAAGGGGCCTCGCAGGACAAGATTGCTAACTAACCCTTCCTCATTGCTCAATACCCAGGCCAGAACGGCCTGCTCCCTAGTCGGTTCCTCAACATGTTGGTTCAGAAAACTATCCCACATACATTCCAAGAAATCCTCTTCCTCAGCACCCTTACCAATTTGGTTCACCCAATCTATATGTAGATTGTAGTCACCCATTACAACTGCAGTTCCTTTATTGCACGTGTTTCTAATTTCCTGTTTAATGCCATCCCCACCCTCACTGCTACTGTTAGGTGGCCTGTACACAACTCCCACCAGCATTTTCTGCCCCTTGGTGTTATTCTCTATCTCCTTCCTGACAGTAGTGGATCAAAGAGATTGTGGGACGGGTGGTAGGGATCCTCAACAATGCTTTGGGACTTTCATCCACAATGCTCCCAGTAAACGTCACAAGTAGGAGAGAGGGAGATCCAAAAGATTCTCTCAGCAGCTTCATTATCCTCTGCAGGGTCTTGCCATCCAATGCCTTGCAGCTTCTCTACCACAAAAATGATGCAGCCAGATAGGACTCTTTCGATGATGCTCATGTAGAAAGTTGTGAGAATGAAGGTGGAGGGCCTTGCATCCCTCAATCACCTCAAAGTGTAGCTGTGCCTTCTTGACTATGGAGGAGGCGTTGTAGGCTCAGGTTAGTTTGTCCATTATGTGCACACCTTGTGCTCTTCACTCTCTCCACAGCAGAGCCATTGGTGTGAAAAAGAGAGTGGTCAACCTGTCCCTTCCTGAAGTCCAGAATCATCTCTTTTATCTTCTCTACACTGAGACTCAGATTGTTCTAACACCATTTGACAAGCCCTTCTACCTCCTTGCTGTATGCCAACTCATATTTGTTGCTGATGAGGCCATCCACTGTAGTATCATCAGAAAACTTGATGATGCAGTTTAAGATGAATCTGGCAGTGCATTTATTAGTCAGCTGCGTGAACAGCAGCAGATTGAACATATTACACTTGGGGGGGGAGGGGTGCGCAGTGCGCCAGTGCTCAGCATGGTGATCCTGAGATGTTGCTGCCAAATTGGACTCACTGGGGTCTTTCTGTCAAGAAGCCCAAGATCCAGTTACAGAGACAGATGTTGAATCCCAACAAGTACAGTTAATCCTCCAACCACTGAGGGGTGATAGTGTTAAATGCTGAGCTGAAGTTGACGAACAACATCTTGGCGTACAAGGCATCATTTTCTTGGTGGAACAAAATGGAGTAGAGGGCCAAGGCATTGGAATCATCAGTGGACTAGATGAGCTGGAGACAAACTGGAAAGAGTACAATGTAGCTGGAAGATGGGATTTTATACGATCCATTACCAGCAGCTCAAAGCACTTCATGATTGTTGAAATCAGTGCTACTGGGCAGTAACTATTTAGGTCAGTTACCATTGTTCTCTTGGGCATTGGGATGAGCTGTACAATAAATAAGTTTTGCTGACTGCCCAGCAAACCTCTTTAGGGCTGTTACATGAAAACAGGAAAAGTTGTATTGCTGGTACGGATGGTTAATAGTGTTACATCTTAACCAGCTTTCCTGATTCCAATACCTGCAGAGATATCTTAGATAAATACTGCAACTATCTTCAACAAGAATAACCTTTTGACATAAATATTACAGGGAATTTTGTCATAAACAAAATGCTTTCTTGTGCTCTTACTTTCAATCACCACTTTTTGTAAGTTTCCTGACACACGCTGTTTGATTGATTTTGGAACTGCTGTGAAACATTTGCCCCAATATTCTGGCAGTGGATGTGTGAAATGCTGGCAATCCTGTGACTTTAAGAACTAAGCAAGTAATTGGAGGATATACTGAATTAGTCAGTGAGGTAGGATACACTTCACCAACTTTTGCTTCACTTCAGTAGAAGCCACACTCCAAAATTATCTTCTTTCTCTTGGTATCTTATCATATGAATGGAGATCAAAATGTAAGCTAGGGATCTTGAATCGCTGTCTTTATCACTGATTTGACTGAGGAGAACAAAATGTAATATTTCCAAGTTTACTGATGGCACAAATCTAATGTGATTAGATGAGTCTGCAAGGACGCTTCCAGTGAATAAAGAAAAGCCGAGTAACTGATTGACAGCACGGCATAAATTTTTTTATTTATTTAGAGACACAGCATGGTAACAGACCCTTTTAGCCCACTGAGCTTAAACCACCCAGTTACCTCCATTAACTTTCTATTATGTCTATGGAATGTGGGAGAAAACTGGAGGAGGAGGAGAGAGGGAGAGAGAGAGGGGGGGGAGAGGGGGGGGGAGAGGGGGGGGAGAGAGAGAGAGAGAGAGAGAGAGAGAGAGAGAGAGAGAGAGAGAGAGAGAGAGAGAGAGAGAGAGAGAGAGAGAAACAAGCCTATTGTTTTATATTGCATGATATTACTCTATTAATATTAGGCATCTTCCTTCCAGGTTTAATCCTAGTTTTCTAAATTTAAACTACATTTAAAAGATTAACAAGCCTCAGATCATTATTGATATAGCAAACAAAAGTTTAGTTGCAGCAGTAATAACATAATTATTCTTCAAAAATTACTAAATTATTTAAAGTGATTAGATGGAAATTTTGATTGATTGATCATACTAATTGGAGATTGGTGTGATGCCTGCCCTTAGTACTCTTAATTTCAATAGAACTGGATATCTGGAGTGAGTAAAATGGGAGATTGATACTTCGGTATTGGTTTGGAGTTTAGATTTCTAACCTAACGTTTATTCACACTGAAATGAGCTCTGATGCCCTCCAGAGTTTCCTGATAATGCAGTAACTCAGTGTGAATATTTCTTTAAATTACATATCTGACACCCCCTTCTCTCCTCTATCTACACACAGCTCCAATCCATATACAAATTCTCCAAAAACCCTACTGTTGGCAGAATTACAGAAGTAGATGTGTAGCTTACCAGAGTGAGCTTGATCACCAAGTATCACAACAACAACCTTATGCCCAACGTCAATAAAATGAAAGAGCTGATTGCTGAATTCAGGAAAGGTGAGGAGGTTGAACAATCACCTGACTTCTTTAGGAGTTCTGTGTTGAGAAAACTGGCAGCTTTAGATCCCTGAGCCCAGGACAGGGACATAATCACGAGGAAGGCACATCAGCATCTATACTTTCTTAAGAGATTAAGGAGATACAGCTTGTCACCAAGCACTCTCACAAACTTCTACAGATGTACTATTGAAAGTATCCTGACTGGCTGTATCATAATCTGGTACTGCATCTTGAATATGCAGGGACATAAAAAGCAGCAGAGAATAATTGAGTCAGTCTAATAATCATAGCCACATCCCCACCATTTGTAGTATCTACAGGAGGCATTGCCTGAAGATGGCAACATCCATCATTAATGATCCATACCATCTAGGCCATGTCTGTTACGGTACGCACTTGACTGCGCCAGCCAATGGGGTTTAGAGTTTCTGATTCTCCAGTGTGTTGCTAGCTTGCGCAGTCTCTTTAAAGATTCTAGCCTGATCCACCAATTGCCAGCCATGCTTTGGCACCAAACTTGGATAGTTAAACAACACCTGAACTCAGGTTCAGTGCTCCATCATCAGCTCAACTTTGGTTCAGTCTGTGGTTGCGTTTAGGATTTCTGTCTCATTTTTGGATTATCTCATCCAGCACCTACTGTAATCAAGAACCCTGTTCTCACCTTAGTCTCCAAATCGTATCTCGATTCTAGTCTCAGGTACTCCAAAACTTGGGTCCTCACTGTCCTCACCTAAGCCTCTTGCTACTCTGTCATCTATTCCTAGTCACAATCAGGCAAGAGATACAGAAACCTAAAGTCCCACACCACCAGGTTCAAGAATAGCTCCTCTGTTTAACCATTCAGTTCTTGAATCAACCTGTAAAGTTCTTGTAAGTACAGTTTAGCTATACTATGACCACTTTGTTCACTGTGGTGCTTCTATCATTTTAATTATATTCTTTCTTGTACAAACCATGTTATGTTTAATTTATATTTCTTATGAATTCTGTTTATATAATGCTATTTGCCTGTGATGCCACTGCAGGTTTTTCATTGTACCTGTGCATACAAATACTTGTGCTTAGGACAATAAACACTGATTGTGACAGCTCAGTTCAAGAATGGAGTTAACACTGTCAAGTTAAATAAGTTGTTTTATATTTGAGAAGAAGCATTCCTTGATTTTGTGCAGTGTGCTTTATGGTTTGCATCTTGTATAAATTCAATTTGATGAAACTTGTGTGGATTGGAAAAAAAATTATTCTCATGAATTTACAAAGAATTTGTTTTCCATGGCAATATTTCTGAATATCTTAAGCAGGTTCTTTTCAAGATACAGTGAATTTATTCACTGAGTTGCTAAGCCACACAGATAACAAAAAAAATATGGAAGTTTTATCAGAGCAATTTTACTGAGATTGTTGATTTTTTGGCAGGGTTAGAGGAGAATTGATTCAAGCACTTTAAAATCTCCTCTGATAGGGAAAATGGGCCTGTTTTTCATTTCCTATTGTCTTAGATTGAGTTCTATTTTAAGTGCAGATTGCTGAAATGTCTTCTGACAAGAAATACAATCAATAGAAATTCAATGAAAGGAACAAGTCATCTTATCTCTGTGTTGTCCTGTCATTCAGTTAGATCATGGGTAATCTGTAACTCAGCTCCATTTATCCTTGAAACCATTACAAAACAACTTCGAAAACTAGTACAGCTTTAGTGTCTTTGTATCAAAAGGTCCCAACATGTTTCTCAGAAACAATAATAAAAAAAACAGAATTGACATCCAGACATCTAAGGCTTGAAAATTGTTAGTTTTTAGGATCTTGAAGGAAGAAAGAGATGGAAAGGTTTAGAGAGAATCTCCCAGTTCCTGGGACCTGGGGTTTTGTGCATGGGAAGTGCACAGCTCCTAGTTGAGGAGGGATTAATTTCATGGCTGATGAAGATGATCTGAGGAACAGGGTTATGTTGATGAGATAAAAGAAATTGGAAAAAATAGAGTAGCATAAACAGAGAAAATTGAAGACACGGTTTATATTTTAAGTCTGTTTTGCTTGACTGGAAGTTACCATAGTTTAGGAAGCATAATGTGCTTGTGTGGGTTAGGATATTGTGACAAGCATTTTGACAACCTCGGGCTACACAGGATAAAACACAGAGGTGGCGAAGTGTGCATTGGATTAGTAATGCTTAGAAGTAACAAAACAACTGTAATAGAAATCAATTAATCTCTGTCTTGAAATCTTTCATTGACCTCAGCAACTGATAAACGTTCCACTAGCAAATGATTCATTACTGAATGCATAATTCTAATTCCAAATTTACATTGCCGTACCTTGGATCACTTGACTGAAGTTAGTGAATTTTACCTATATATAATTTAAGAATAATTTCCTTGGGCCTGACATTTCTGCTAGCAATGAGCAATTTATGGTTTCCACCTATTAGCACATTAAGTATGAGCTTAAATTTTCTAAGTCCATGTGTGTCACCTCTGCCCAAAGTGTTCCTACTACTAAATGGTAAAGACATGCAGGTAACTGGGTCTGGAGTATAACGATGCTGCAACAAACGTGGGCCGGGATAAACTGCCAACACAAAAAGGATGAACAAACTTTGACAGATGACCTAGCCATTTCCTTGGAATGAGCTATGCAGCCAGGCTAATCCAGTTGTGAAAAACATAACAGTATTTCTGACATTCAGAGACATTGAAACATGATTCGGAAAATTGCCAACATTTACTGAATCACTTTTAAGTAACTTACTTACAAAAAAAATCAAGCATTACTATAATACAGCGGAGGAATCGATTCTTCAGCCCACCATCTCTGTGCTGCACATCTATCTACCTTGTTCACATAAAACTGAAGAGTCTTGTGTGAAAGAATCAACATTCGTTCAACTGAGCATCAAACCTGTGTGTCCATGTCCAACTTTCAGTCATTTGTGAACAGGAACTCCTGAAACTTTCATTTCATTCCCATGTCACTTAGCTTGATGGATTAATGTCCCATTAGGTGTTCTTGTCTCTTCAACATTGTTAATGAGCAAGTGATTTCAAGAAAGAGAAATCATCCAGAGTTAAAGAGAACATTATAATTTTTAATGGAAACACAAGAGGCTGCAGATCCTGGAATCTAAAGCAAAAAAGAAACTGCTCGAGGAGCTCAGCGGCTCAAGCTGCATTAGTGGAGGCAGAGGGATAGTTTTGGGTTGAGGTCCTACATTGGGACTGAGTGTGTAGAGGGGTTAAAGAGACACGGAGGTGGGATGAGGCAGGAGCTGTCAGATAATTCCTCATCCTGTGTTCAACCAGAGTAAGCTTAGTTATATCTTCCTCCAGATTGTTCCATCTGATTCTCTTTTCAATCATGTACCAACATTTCTAAACATTTAAACTACTTTTTTTCTTCACAAGCTATGCCACCTTTTTAAACATTTTCCTTTTCGTATCACTTCAGCCTGTTTTCTGCCTGCAGCTGTTCATATCCTCCTTATGTACAATGTTTCTCTTGTCTCTCATAATTTTCCTATTTGCCTTGCGCTCATTTCAATACACAAAATACTCCGCAGATGCTGGGGTCAAAGCAACACTCACAACACGCTGGAGGAATTCAGCGAGTCGGGCAGTATCCGTGGAAACGATGAGTCAACATTTCAGGCCGGAACCCTTCGTCAGGACTGAAGAGGGAAGGGGCAGAGGCCCTAAAAAGAAGGCGGGGGGAGGGTGGGAAGGAGAAGGCTGGAAGGTTCCAGGTGAAAAACCAGAAAGGGGAAAGATAAAGGGGTGGGGGAGGGGAAGCAGGGAGGTGATAGGCAGGAAAGGTGAAGAAGAAATAGGGGAAAACACAATGGGTAGTAGAAGGAGGCGGAACCATGAGGGAGGTGATAGGCTGCTGGGGGAGGGGGCAGAGTGACATAGGGATAGGGAATTACCGGAAGTTGGAGAATTCTATGTTCATACCAAGGGGCTGGAGACTATCTAGACGGTATATGAGGTTTTGCTCCTCCAACCTCAGTTTAGCCTCATCATAGCAGTAGAGGAGGACATGTGTGGACATATCCGAATGGGAATGTGAAGCAAAGTTGAAGTGGGTGGCAACCGGGAGATCCTGTCTGTAGTGGCGGACGGAGTGGAGGTGCTCGACGAAGCCGTCCCCCAATCTGCGTTGGGTTTCACCGATGTAGAGGAGGCCGCACCGGGAGCACCAGATGCAACAGATGACCCCAGCAGACTCGCAAGCGAAGTGTTGCCTCGCCAGGAAGGACTGTTTGGGGCCCTGAATGGTGGCAAGAGAGGAGGTGTAGGGACAGGTGTAGCACTTATGTTTATAGGGATACGTGCCGGGTGGGAGGGATGTGTGGATCAGGGAGTCGCGGAGGGACCGATCCCTGTGGAAAGCGGAGAGGGGTGGAGGGGGAAAGGTGTGCTTAGTAGTGGGGTCCTGTGGAAGGTGGCAGAAGTTGAGGAGGATAATGTGCTGGATCTGGAGGCTGGTGGGGTGGTAGGTGGGGACAAGGGAAACTCTGTCCCTGTTGTGGTGGGAGGATGGGGTGAAGGCCAAAGTGCAGAAAATGGAGATGTGAGTGAGGGCATCATTGACGACGGCAGAAGGGAAACCACGATCCTTAAAGAAAGAGGACATTTGAGATGTCCTGGAACGGAAAGCCTCATCCTGGGAGCAGATGTGGCGGAGACAGAGGAACTGGGAATAGGGAATGGCATTTTTGCATGTGGCAGGGTGGGAAGAGGTATAGTCGAGGTAGTTATGAGAGTCAGTGGGCTTGCAGAAGATGTCAGTGGACTCATTTCAATAGGTTGTCTTAAATGCACTAAACTGATAAGCCCTATGTTGAGTACCCAGCTTACCTTTGTTCCTGCCTTCTCCGTAAATGCTTGCAAGAAAATGAATCCCAGGGGTAGTATGTGGTAATGTATACTGTAAGTACTTTGTTAATAAATTTACTTTGGCCTTTTCCCCTCAGCTCCCTAGGCATCTGTTCTTGCTCCTGGCTTTGCCTTCCTCATCCAAATATTCAATGATCTATTTGGTTCCAACAGTCAGATCTATCAGTTAATGTGATTCTGGCTGCTCTGGTTGTAATCTCAAATTCACATTTGTTCCCACAACCTATGGACTCAGTTCCAAGGACTTTTCATTTCCTAATCTTGATATTTATTGTTTTTTTATTTATTATTATTACTATTTCTTTCTTTTTGTATTTAGACAGTTTGTTGTCTCTTGCATACTGGTTGAATGCCCAAGCTTGTGCGGTCTTTCATTGATTATATAATGGTTATGATTCTGTTATGGAATAATAGAGTATGCCCACAATAAAATGAACATCAGAGTTGTATATGGTGACACATAAGTACTTTTATAATAAATATACTTTAATCTTTGCCCTTTTATCCATGGTAACCTTTGAACACTTTGTTTATCAAGTATCTTTGTACTTCTAACTTGAAAATATTCAATACCTCTGCATTCTTTTCTGGTTACAAAAACTAGAGACGCCTTTATATCTTTTATCATTAAGAGGCGATTCCTTATTTTTAGAAATGACCTCAAATTCCAGGTTCTCCTTCAAACTTAAACATCTTCTCTGTATCTGGACTGTTAAAACCAATCAGAATGTTATATTTTGATTGTTGTGTCCCTTCTGAGCAACAGCATATACAAGCCTGACCTGTCCAATGGTCTCGTAAATCATCTCTGAACTGCTTCCAACAGGTTTATGTCCTTGAACAACGAGAACAATACTGAACACTATATTTCAGATCTGGTTTTACCAATGCCTATTATATATGAATACAACATTCCTGCCTTTGTATTCAATTCTCCCAGCATTAAGAAATAGTATTCTATGAGTTTCCCAAATTAGTTTCTGTACCTGCATATTTGGCTTTTGTAAATCATGCACTTGAATGCCCAGACCCCTTTCCATCTTAGAACTTTACAGTGTCTCACTATTTGCCTAATGTTTTTTTTAAATTTGTTTTTCTGCCAATATGAGAACGTTCACATTTTCTCTCATTATGATTTGTTTCCCAGATTGTTGTTATTCAATTTGTCACATCCTCCTTGTCTCAAGTTTTCTTCCAACCTTTCTTTTTGTCAGACTTACTTCGATGATTTCATCTAAGTCAATTTCCAGGTTTTTTTTAAGTACTGAGATCCCAGTACCAATCTCTCTGAGACATTACCCGTTACACCCAGTCAAACAGAAATAAAAGCCCTAATTATGCCTCCTATATCCTGTACCTCATCCAATCTTCTACCCCTGCAATATCTTGCATTCCACACCATAAGCTTTGATTTTCCACAATAACGCCTGTTGAGGCACTATATAATATGCCTTCTGGAAATCCAAGTGTAGCATGTTCACTGGCTTCCTTTTATCCATTGCACATCTATTCCTTCAAATGACTCTTATCTGTACTCCCTCTTTGCTACATTGCCCATGGGTATACATGAAATTTCTTATGTAGGCTGATGACATTTCATTCTCTTCTATGTCCCTTGCATCACGGTAGTAACTAACTTCAAAAGTACCTCAGGAAGTACATTTTGAAAAGAATCTAGGAAAGGTACTACGAAAATGCAAGTCCGATTTCCTACAAAATTCCCTTGTACCTATAATTCCTGATAGGGCAACCTGAAATTAATTATTGAATGAGTTGAACTTTCCTCTAGATGAACACTGGAAAGCCATGGTAGAATATTGCTTCCCAGCTATTGACTCCAGTTCTATCTTACCTATTTATTCCAATTCCCTTTGATTCTGCAATTTATTTCTATATCCCAGCATACTCTTTGGTCATTTGATATGCCTTCCTGATCTTGTCTATGATTGACAATACAGCATTTAAAAAAAATCTTTGCACATCTATCCACAGAACGTTCCCCTTCATGCCCTTTAGCTTTTGGTTGAGCTTTGCAATGCATGTCCTTTACAAGCGCTTGGAGCTTATGCCTTTTTTTTTCCGTGGCAAATGCATTTGCTTCTTTTTTGTAACATTAAATTTGCTCTATAAATGTAACTTATTAAATTCATAATTTGACATGCTGAATGCATTAATATGTCAGGAAATATTTACAAAGCCAGCTCTTCAAATCAACTGAAATTTTCAGCGAACAGAGGACGTAGAATTTATACTACCAGAATAAAAATGTTATTCATTGCTGAAAGCAAGATGCTTGTTACCTGTGGTAAGATAAATCATGCTGAACTTGGATTAGTTATTGATGTGACCCTATCAGATAAAATGAGTGCTGGACTATAAAATGACATTAACGTTTCTGTAGTACTATTTTTTATTTTGCACCGGTAGAATGTTCATCAGTGCAGTGACTAACTCCAAATGAACTTCAGCATGATTTCGAATTAAAAATAACTGCTTTATCTGAATTAAGACAGGATCTTCATTTACAGTGAATGACAAAAAATGTACCCGCATGATGTGAGTTTCATTTAAATGAACAGAATGATATCTGTCTATTGAAGAAAGGTACTTCAGAAGTCACACAAATGACTACAAAAAATCTGGTAATTAATTACTTAGATGTTAATTTTAAACAAACTGACAGGAATTGACTAATTGGGTCTAAAACTTAAGTTGGTCTTGATTTGCACTCTTCATGTGTTGCAGGGAAAATTCATCCTTGGATATGAACCCAAAATTGTTGAAAGGGCATTGGCCATCTGCTGCATTCCCTCTCTTCTCACTGCAGTTATTAGAAATGAAGGTATGGACTGGAGTACCAGCCAATCCTCTTGCTTGCGATCAGTACTAGTAACTACAGGTCTTCCCCTTGAAATGTTATAACCAGAGACTGGAACTTATTTACACTAAAATGGTGCCAAAGGGCGACTTCTTCGAGTTCATCTGTGAAACAGCTTAAATTCCTCTCTTTGATGCCTCTTTTCTATTCAAGGTGGCTGGCGACCTGTCAGAGTCCATGATCTACAGCTGCACTCAAACTGGTTCTTCACGGCGGTGGGTTCTTGCTCTCGGAGCTTGCCAGGCGACCGCATGTTGATATCTCCTCGAGTGGCCTGCAAGATGTGTGCCTTTTGGGTAGGCCCTGTGTGGTCCTGTGGATGTGATTCCTTGCTGGTGTCTCCAACTGAAGTGTTGCAGAAGATTGGACCATCGAGACACTGCGTACAGGTTTTGGAGTCCTCTGCAGTTGAATGATCTCTCTCTCTCTCTCTCTCTTCCTCCCTTCCTCTATCCCCCTCCCCCTCTCTCCCCCTCTCCACTTCTTCTCTTCTCCCCTCTCAACTTCTCCCCTATCCCCTTCTATCCCTGTACCCCTTCCTCCTCTCCCCCCCCATGCCCCCAGAGTCAGGTGAGGTTGACTAAGCAACAGTGCAGAATGTAACATAGAAAAAGTGAGCTGTTGGTTTCCCTTCTTGCTCTGGAAGGGGTGACACCTCTCTTTCCATCATTCGTGAGAGAGAACGCCTGTGCCATATCGAAGTGCTAGGTTATGGACTGCAGTTCTGTGATAGAGTCTAGATCATAGTCTCTTTGGGAGCTTTGCTATTGCTTGCATAGAGGGTGGTGGGTGGTGGTGGGGGAGGCTGATGCCTCTTGCTGGAGCAAATGGGGGGAGGGGAAGGGAGAAGGGCTGATGCTTTGCTGCTGCCTATGCATGTGGGGGGCTTTGAGGTTCTAATGTTTTACTGTCGATCATTCTTTGGAGTTTTCTTCTGTTTCGTGGATGTCTGCGAAGAGTAAGAGTTTCAGGTTGTGAACTGTATACATTCTCTGCTATTAAATGGAACCATTGAACCATTTAAATTGTCAAATGTTGATTATTAAGCAAAATTGTATCAGTGTTGGGAATCTGAAATAAATTCAAATGCTGGAAACACTGTGGGGACAGAGGCAGAATAATCTCAGTGTAATGAGTTCAGAATCAGAATCAAGTTTAATATCGTTGGCTTATGTTGTGAAATTTGTTGTTATGCAGCAGCAGTACATTGCAATACATAATTATAAAAACCTAAATTATGGGAAGAAATATACATATATTATAAAAGTTAATCTAAACCAGTAGCCCAAAAAGATAGTTTTCATGGGTTTAATGTTCATTCAAAAATCTGATAGCAGAGGTGAAGAAGTCATTCCCTGAATCACAGAGTGTGTATCTTCAGGCTCCTGTACCTCCTTCCTGATGGTAGCAATGAGAAGAGGGCATGTCATAGGTGATGGGGGTCCTTAATGATGGCTTTTGCCTTTTTGAAGCATCACCCCTTGAACATGTCCTGGATGCTGGGGAGGCTAGTGCCCATGATGGAGCTGATTGATCTGACAACCTTCTGCAGCCTATTTCAATCCTGTGCAGTGGCTTCCTCATACCAGATGGTAATGCAAACAGTTGGAAAGCTCTGCGTGGTGCACCTGCAGAAATTTGCGAGTGTCTTTGGTGACATACCAATTCTCCCCAAAATCCTTTTGAAATGTAGCCTCTGTTGTGCCGCCTTTTGTTTTAAATCTTTTTATTGAATAAGTATACAAAAAGGTAAGCCATATAGGCACTAATACATTGTTAGAATATAATAAAATTACAGGAGATATTAATACAAAAAAAATAATACAAACAATGTAATTTAAACATAACGTACCAAGGTAACATAATAGTATACTAATTTTTATATATATCAATAGAGAAAAGGAAAAAAAAAACCCAAAAAAAACCCACCGTGCAACTAACTAAAAGCAAAGCAAAGCAATGGGCTAACCTGAAACCAAACAGAGTTAAAAAACTTAAAATCACGTCCTCAATCCCGACCTCCATTAAAAACAGTAAAAAAAAAACAAGAAGGGTATATATTACATTAAATGAAAATATTGAATAAAAGATCTTCAGGTCTGTTCAAATTTAAATGAAGAGTCATAAAGATTGCTTCTAATTTTCTCCAAATTCAAGCATAACATCGTCTGAGAAAACCAAAAAAAGGTAGTTGGAGCATTAAGCTCTTTCCAATGTTGTAAAATACATCTTTTCGCCATTAAAATAAGAAATGCAATCATTCTACGGGCTGAAGGAGAAAGATTACTGGAAATTTTAGGTAGTCCAAAGATAGCAGTAATAGGGTGAGGAGAGATATCTATATTCAATACCTTGGAAATAATATTAAAAATGTCTCTCCAAAAAGTTTCCAGAGTAGGACAAGACCAAAACATATGAGTTAAAGAAGCTATCTGCCCCGGACATCTATCACAAAAAGGATTAATATGAGAATAAAAGCGAGCTAATTTATCTTTGGACATATGTGCTCTATGAACAACTTTAAATTGAATTAGGGAATGTTTAGCACAGATAGAGGAAGTATTGACTAATTGTAAAATCTGCCCCCAGTCATCAACGGAAATAATAGATCCCAATTCTTGTTCCCAATCTGACCTAATCTTATCAAATGGAGCTTTCCTAAGTTTCATAATAATATTATAAATAATAGCCGACGCACCTTTCTGACATGGATTAAGGTTAATTATAGTATCTAAAATGTATGTAGGAGGAAGCATTGGAAAGGAAGAAAGTATAGTACTTAGGAAATTTCTAACTTGTAGATATCTAAAAAAATGTATTCTTGATAAATTATATTTATTAGATAATTGTTCAAAAGACATAAGGGAACCATCTAAAAATAAATCCAAAAACCGTGAAATACCCTTAGTCTTCCAAATTTGAAAAGCACGATCCGTAAAAGAGGGAGGAAAAAATATGTTACCTAAAATAGGAATCGCTAGCCCAAATTGGTTAAGATCAAAAAATTTTCTGAATTGAAACCAAATACGTAAGGTATATTTAACTATCGGGTTAGACACCTGTTTAAGGTGTTTCAAATCAAAAGGAAGAGAGGAACCTAAAGTAGAGCCAAGTGTATAGCCCTGAACAGATTGTAATTCCAATGCTACCCATTTAGGAATGGATAGTATATCCTGGTCAAGTAACCAAAATTTCATATGTCGAATATTAATTGCCCAATAATAAAATCTAAAGTTAGGTAATGCTAAGCCTCCATCTCTCTTAGCTTTCTGTAAATGTATTTTACCCAGTCTCGAGTTTTTATTTTGTCAAATAAATGAAGAAATTTTGGAGTCAACTTTATCAAAAAAAGATTTTGGAACAAAAATTGGTAATACCTGAAATATATATAAAAATTTTGGCAAAAAAAAACATCTTAACTGCATTAATACGACCAATCAAAGTTAAATATAAAGGAAACCATTTAGATGAAAGTTGAATAATATGGTCAATTAAGGGTAAAAAGTTAATCTTAAATAAATCTTTGTATTTACAAGTAATTTTAATCCCAAGATATGAAAAATAATTATTAATCAATTTAAAAGGAAAGTTATGATATAAGGGAAGTTGTTTATTAATCGGGAAAAGCTCACTCTTACTAAGATTTAATTTATAACCTGAAAAAAGACCAAATTGTGCTAATAGCTCTAAAACAGCAGGGATGGATTTTTGGGGATTAGAAATATATAAAAGTAAGTCATCAGCATAGAGTGATATTTTATGGGACTTTAAGCCCCGAGTTATCCCAGTAATAATTAGAGATTCTCGAATGGCAATTGCAAGAGGTTCTAATGCAATATCAAATAATAAAGGACTAAGAGGACACCCTTGTCGAGTACCTCGAAAAAGAGGGAAAAAAGGTGAGCTTAAAGAGTTAGTACGGACCGAGGCCACAGGAGAATGATATAACAATTTAATCCAGGATATAAATTTCGAGCTAAAATTAAACATTTCAAGCACCTTAAATAAATAAGGCCATTCTACTCTATCAAAAGCTTTCTCAGCACCTAAAGAGATAACACACTCAGGAACATTTTGTGAGGGGGTATAAACAATATTTAACAGTGTGCGAATGTTATGAAAAGTGTAACGACCTTTAATAAAACCCGTTTGGTCTTCCGAAATAATAAAAGAAAGTACTTTTTCTAATCTATTTGCTAATAACTTAGAAAAAACTTTAGAATCAACATTTAATAAAGATATTGGTCTATAAGATGCACATTGAGCAGGATCTTTATCCTTCTTTAATATTAGAGAGATTGACGCTCTATTGAAAGATTCAGGAAGTTTACCAAGTTTTAATGAAGCCTCAAAAACCTTACAGAGCCAAGGGATTAATGAAGGTGCGAAACATTTATAAAATTCTACGGTAAACCCATCAGGGCCAGGAGCTTTCCCTAAATTCATAGAGAAAATAACATTCTTAATCTCATCCATGGTAATGGGAGTATCTAACATAGAAGACATATCCTGTGAAATCTCAGGGAAGTCTAAATTATCTAAAAAATCATTCATATATTTAGAATCTCGAGGAGACTGTGCCTTCTTCATAATTGCATCAATGTGTTGGGCCCGGGATAGATTCTCAGGGATGCTGACACCCAGAGACTTGAAACTGCCCCCACTTTTCACTTCTGATCCCTTGACAAGGACTGGTATGTGTTCCCTTGTTTTCCCTTTCCTGAAGCTCTCAGTCAGTTCCTTAGTCTTACTGATGTTACATGCAGGGTTGTTGCTGTGATAACACTCAACCAGCTGATCTATTGTGCTTTCTTGTCACCATCTAAAGCTCTGCAAACAATAGTTGTGCTGTTGGCAAAATTATAGATAGCATTTGATTTGCGCCTAGCCACACAGTCATGGGTATAGAGAGAGTAGAGCAGTGGGTTAAGCACACATCCCTGAGGTGCACCAGTGTTGATTATCAGCAAGTTGAAGATGTTATTACCAATCCACATAACTGTGGTCTTCCAGTGCGTAAGTTGAGGTTTCAGCTGCAGAGGGAGATACAGAGGCTTAGGTTTTAGCGTTATTTTCATCAGAACTGTAGGAAGCATTGTGTTGAACACTGAACTGTAGTCAATAAACAGCACCTTGATGTAAGTATTAGTATTGTCCAGGTTATCCAAGGCCATGTGAAGAGCCGATGAGATCACACCTATTGTGGTGATAGGCAAATTGCCTTAGGTCCAGGTCCTTGCTTCACTCAAGATTACTTCACAATGTATGTGTCATTTTTGTATAAGCACACTCAGTAGCCACCTTATTAGTTACAGGAATGGAACACAGTGTCGTCTTCTGCTCTGGTAGCCCATCCACTTCAAGGTTTGACATGTTGTGCATTTAGAGATGCTCTTCTGCACACCACTGTTGTAACGCATCAATTGTTGAGTTACTGTTGCCTGCTTGTCAGCTTGAACCCATCTGGCCATTGTCTCAGCCCTCTCTCATTGGCACAACATTTGTGCCCACAGAAATGCTACTCACTGAATGTTTTTTTTAATGTTTTGCATACCATTTTCTGTGAACTCTAGAGATTATTGTGTGTGAAATTCCAGGAGAACAGCAATTTCTGAGATATTGTAACTACCTCATCTGGCACCAAGAAACATTCCATGGTCAACGTCACCTAAATCAGTTTCCTTGTCCATTCTGATATTTGGTCTGAACAAAAACTGAACGTCTCAGCAGGCTTTCATGCACTGAGTAGCTGTCACATGATTGACTGATTAGATATTTGCATTAATGAGCAGGTGTACAGATGTACCTAACAACATGGCCACTGAGTCTATGTAGATTTTGAGAGCCACATTTTTCATCTACAGATCATTCTTTCAAATGTTGTTTAAAATAACATTAAACTGTAAACTTAAAATCGTTTCATTTTCATCCAAGCAATCTTCCAAAACATGTCATTTATTTTCATCTGCAAAAATTTATTTTCACCAGTAATTCTTTTGATCAACTCTAGAACTAATCCAAATATTTGGCTAGACAGAATGACCTCATTTGCATTTTTTTCATTATACTTCAAGAATTACCGGATTAAAAAAAAATTCGACAGATGGATTACAATTCACACTATTTAAAAATAACCCTAGGTTCCCACTTCAAAAATTTTATTCCAGTAAACTACAGTAATTGCAATGTGTGTTCATTAATCTGTTAATGTAAGTACCAGTCTAGTTATGTTCAGCAGCTTTAGAGGTTATCTTCAAATTATTTGCTTGCTTAGCATGGAGCATCTTTTGTCAACAAGCCATAATCCAGGAAGAAATCCCCATTGTTCAAATAATAAAAGGAAGAGAGGAAACTGAATCAAGAATGGAAAGAAGGAATAAGAAAAAAGAGATCTGGTAATTATAGAACATCTTTTTCACAGAATGAGAATGTAAATTTAATTCCACACTACTAAAGAATGGTTAGAAGATTCGTTTTGGTTATTATTGCTTTTCGTTTCTGATGTTGCAGGTGGAAGGACAAAGTTAGAAAGTAGATATTTTGACATAGCAAATCAACGTGAGTGTATTCCTTCAAGCCATGCAGTGATATTATGGCAGACCCTAAGCTCGGGGACCATTTTCCCACCCACTCTATCTTCTGATTTCCCTCATGCCAAACATCTAACAACCTTGGCCTTAAATATAGATGACAGTTGAACATTCACAGTCATTGAGGTGGGGTAGTCCCAAAAAGTTCCAATACCTTACAAAAAGGCTTTCCTCAGTTCAATTTTAAGTGGCTAATCCCTCTCTATCCCATTTTTCCTGATTAGAAAACCTCCATATCTATTGAATCAAGACCACATTGACTCCATGATAACGAAACACTTATTCTGTTACAGAGACCAAAGCTACAGACATTGCACAAGGTTCCATTACTATCCTGCCCAATCACAGCACAATTTCCTTGCTCAAATTCTTTAAACTAAGGGCCATGATATTGTAGCTTCCACAAGCTCTTTTATTTTGCCATTCACTAAGGCAAAAAAAAATCTTCCAGAAAAAATTAATCACTCAGCCAAATACCAATAAGGTTCCGAAATCATATCCACTCAGTTCACAGAGGTAACCTCACTCGCATTCTAATTATTTATTGTATTTGTCGCTTGTGAGTCAACATCACCTCTATGCCAACACTTACTGATTTCTCACTACAAAGACGTATAATCTTTTTTATATTCTTTTTCCTAATGTGTATCAACTCACATTGTCCTTCCATCAGTCACCCTCTGAACTGATTCATGTTCAATTGTGGATTTGTAGCAAGCTCTTCACCAACGTTACCACCTATCTTTGTATCATCAGCACACCTATGGTACAATATATAAAATTACTACACTATTGTGCAAAGGACTTAGACACCCTAGCTATATATAGCTATGTGTATATATATATATGTATGTATGTGTGTGTGTGTGTGTGTGTGTGTGTGTGTGTGTGTGTGTGTGTGTGTCTGTCTGTCTGTGTCTAAGACTTTTGCACAATACTGTAAATGCTTAATACTGCCTCTTTATTTAAGTCAATGATAATAATTGTCAATGACTAAGGCTTAGGGCTGATGTCAGTGAAATGTAAATTATCTTCAGTCTTAAAGACTTAAAGGGACTTGAGGGGACAACCTTTGCATAAACAGGGTGGTGGGTATATGGAAAATGCTGCTGGACAAAGTGGTTGAAGTGAGTACAGTTATAACATATTTAGGGAAGTCTAGGGACAGGAAACTTATGACCTAATGCAGGCAAATAAGGTGAATTCAATCGGTAAATTGGTCAGAATGAATGATATGGGCCAAAGGGCCTCTTTCAGTGTTTATTTTATTTTATTTAGAGACACATTGCACAACCGGCTTTTCTGGACCAACAAGCAGCACTGCCCGGTATCCCACCTATTTAACACTAAACCAATCGCAGAACAATTTAAACTGCCAATCAGCCTACTAACCAGTACATCTTTGGAATGTGGGAGGAAACCAGAACACCTGAAGGAAGCCATGGGGAAAAAGTGCAAGCTCCTTGCAGACTGTGCCTGAATTGAACTCTGATCTCCGGAACACCCCGAGTTGTAAAAGCATTGCACTAACAGCTTTGCAACTGTGGTAATGCATAACTCCATGGCTCCATATGAATTTTTTTTAAAACAAGCAGCTCTTAGTAATAAATAAGCACATGTACTGTATTTTTTTCCAAAATGACTTGAATCTTCAATATCAACTTTTAGAAAGTATTAACAGTGTGATTTATGTTCATGGATTGAGGTTTCCCTTGATAAAAATGTTTCTTTAACAAACTCTGACTCTATGAGATAGCAAACTAGGTTACACTTTGTAAACAAAATGGGGAGCTCTCCATCTCTAAGTGATGGAATTTATTTCCCATTCAAATGCAAGTAAAACACAATTAGTTACTAATCATGCAGTTATTATGCAGACATCATTAGGAACTTTATGGCAGAGAGGATATAATCAATTATTATGTAAAGTTTTTGTTGTAATTTTTCATCCATATGTCATTACTGGTTTTGCTGATACTTCATTTGAGACAGTTCAACTGTGACTGTGATTGGTAGAAACAAATTATACTGGAACAGTTAATAGTCAGCAACTATCTTGGAGAATGGTATGTGGAAAAAAAGACATCAATTGCGGAAAGAAAATGTCAAATTGCTGCAAGTGGAATAATTAAACTAATGCATTCAGAAACATTCAAGATTCTGATTTTTTTTCACACTGAGGAAATATTTGGTTTTGATTTATTTTTAGACCTAACTGTTGTTTCTGCTCAGAATATCCTGAAACAGCAGGCAAGCGAGATGTAGCAGGAAGGCAACAGGAAGCAGAAGTCCTGAAGTATCCCATGAAGACATGTTGGTTAGAAGCTAGATTCTTTGACAGTTTCTAGTCAGTTTGACAAATAAAATTCACAGACCGCAGGGACCATCATTCTTGAAAGGCAATGGAGGAGCAGAATCAAAACATTGCTGCTGAGACATCCTGAAGGACCAGGATAATGAAACCACGAGGATGGAAATTTTGTTAACGGTGACTAATCCATCATAACTTTGCTCAAAAAAAAATCCTTGTACTTGGTGTTAACAATTTAAAAAGAAAAGGTGTTTTGCAATCAGCCATTCCCTAAATATTCCAAATCAAACTTCATCTGTTGTGATCCGACTTCATTAAACAGTAAGCCACAGCCGCTCATTATTCGATATTTTATTAAGAATTTCTTGGTTTGAGTCAATTTTTTTTGACTATGAATTCAAACTTAAAAACTATACAAGTGAAGATATGCATCCCTAAACACTTGATTTGTAGTAAGTCTCCTTAAATATTCAGTTTTCTCCACTCTAAGACATAGAAGATACTCATTTAGTATATTTTGGTAACTACTAAAATCCCACTTCATTGATCTATATTTTTAAGGGTTTGCTGGCAGGGTCTGAATTTATTTTCACCAATGCAAATATGGAGTATGAAACTCATTTTGGGTTCCCTCCCAGAAATTGACCAAAACTAATGAAGAGTTGGCCAATTCTTTTCTCTAGCTGAAGCAATACATGTAATGTATCCTCAGGATCATTCTTCTGTCATTCGCTAGTGGAGAGTTGGGTCTACACTCAAACCTCTGCACATTCCAAACAGGCCACTTGCCCATGTTTGGACCTGAATCAGAATCAGAATCAGGTTTATTTTCACTGATATGTCACTTAAATTTCACTGAAATGTTTTGTGCAAAACATAAACAAGTTACTATAATCAACACACAAAATCCTGGAGGAACTCAGCAGATCAGGCAGCATCTATGAAAAACAGTAAATGTCGACTACTTATTCTTTTCCATAGATGCTGCCTAGCCTGCTGAATTCCTCCAGCGTTTTGTGTATCTTTCTTTTGAACTTCCAGCATCTGCAATGCCTCTCGTGTTTGTTACTATAAGTTATAATAACAATCAGTAAATAGCACAAAAGAGGAATAATGAGGTAGTGTTCATGGGTTCAGGGATCAATCAGAAGTCTAATGGCAGAAGGGAAGAAGCTTTTTCAAAAACATCAAGAGTGTGGCTGCAGGCTCCTGTACCTCCCTCCTGATGGTGGTTATGACAAGAGGGCATATTCTGAATGAGGGTCCTTATGAATGAAAGTCATCTTCTCAAGGCAGCACCTTTGGAAGATGTTGATGGTGAGGATGCATTTGCCCAGGATGGAGCTGTCAGAGTCTGTAATCCTCCGAAGCCTCTGGCGCTCCTGTGCATTGGTGTGTCCTTACCAGATAGTGATACAATCAGTCACCAACAATGGTACATCAGTAGAAATTTGCCAGAGCCTTTGGAAACATAGCAAATCTCCTCAACCATCTAATGAAGTGTGGCTGCTGGCGTGGCTTTGTCTTGATTGCATCAATGCGTTGGGCTCAGGATCGATCGTCTGAGATGTTGAAGCCCAGGCACAGAGGTACAGGGTAGATACAGAGATATCAGGGGTAAGTTTATTACGCAGAGAGTGGTGAGCGCGTGGAATGGGCTGCCGGCGATGGTGGTGGAGGGGGATACGATAGGGTCTTTTAAGGGACTCCTGGATAGGTACATGGAACTTAGAAAAATAGAGGGCTATAGGTAACCCTAGGTCATTTCTAAGGTAAGGACATGTTCGGCACAGCTTAGTGGGCCGAAGGGCCTGTATTGTGCTGTAGGTTTTCTATGTTTCCAGACACATAAATTTGCTTGCCTTTTTCGCTGCTGACCCCCTGATGAGTATTAGTGTGTGTTCTTCCATCTTCCCCATCCTGAAGTCTATAATCAATTCCTTAGTTTTGCTAACAATAAGAGCAAAGTTATTTTTGTGACTCCATTCAACCACCCAGTGTCATGGTCCGGTCCGTGAAATCTGCATTCCGGTTCACGATCCGGTCCAGGTTCCTTATTCCAGGTTTTCCGGTTTTCCCCAGTTTCTGTTGAGGCAGCTGATTCTCGTTTAGCTGCCCTCATAAATAGCTTCAGGATTCAGCCTCTGGCTGCTGGATTCTTCCTGTCAAAATCTCTTCTTGGCCCCTACCTCCTGAAGCCTTGCCCTGCAACAAGTGTCTGTAGCCTTGCCTCACCTTTAACCCTCGCCTGCAACCTTTGCCTGCACCGCTGTCAAGTTTAACCGCTGGAGCAAGATAAGGAACTGTCTATCGTTGTTTTGAACTGTCCCTGTGTCCACGCCTTCACTAGGTAGGTCTGGCTGTTTGCTGCTACCTAGTGCTGGGAACTGTCTCGCGGTGTTCAGCATTCTGTGTATGAGTCCCGGCCCTACGTCCTGTTTCCAAGTTCTGTGTTCCATGTTCCTGTTCTCCCTCAACCAAGGCTTTGGGGTCTTGTCCAGTCCTAGCCATGTCCAAGATCCTTGTTCTGTCCGAGCCATGGCTTTGTGTTCTCGTCTTGTCCATGTGTCTCGCCCAGCCCAGGAATACCTTGCCCAGCCCGGTGCTAGGGTTCCCCCGTCCTGTGCTGGGGTTCCCTTGTCCCATCCAGGAGTCTCACGTCCAGTCCTATAGCCATGTCTTGTCCTCGCCTAGTTCTGGAGGCCGAGCCTGAGTCAAGTCCCAGGTTCTGGGTCCTTGCGCAGTCTCTGGCTTGGAGTCCACACCCAAGCCTCGAAGAAACCCAAGCCATGTCCAGTCCTGTAGCCATGTCATGTCCTCACCTAGTTCTGGGGTCCAAGCCCAAGTCAAGACCCAGGTTCTGGGTCCATGTCCAGTCTCTGGCTTGGAGTGCAAGCCCAGGCTTCTAGTTCCCAGTTCCATGTCCTAGTTCCGCTATCCTAGTCAAGTCCTAGCCCAGACCCTGCATCCTTGTCTCATCCAGGGCCTGTGTCATGTCCAGCGTCCTTTCTTCCCCCACTTCCCTTGCTTCCTTGTCATGCCTAGTCCTGTTCCTAGTGCTTCAGTGTCTGCGTCTTGCATTTGGGTCCACCACCAGCGTCCCCCACTCTATGACACCCAGTCCATTTAGTGTCTGTCATCATCAGAGAACTATCAAAGTTACAGATCTGTTACTAGATATATCTCAATAAAAAGACCTCAGTTAAGTTTAAAAAAGAACAGCATCAGTAGTGGTGATGATATGGCAATTAAATTGTTATAACATTCCATCTGGTTTACAAATGTCCTTGGGCAAATAAACCTACATCACCTCACCTCTAGGTGAGTCCAGACACATGACATTGTGATCACCTGTAAATTGCACTTGGAAATGGGGTGGCACTCATTTGAAGGAATGCCCTTTCAGTGATGCCACATTTCCAGAAAAGATTGGAACAAAAATGATTGACTAGGGATAGGACACAGGCTAACTTTCTGTCAACTCTGATCTTCTGGATCAACCAATAACACAGGGCCCTTGAAAATGAGCTCCACCAAAAGTCAAACCATAGTTGAAATACCACCAAAATAGAAGTTCGTGGTGTGTGGGTGTATGAATTTATTTTTCATTGGCAAAGGAGCATCTCATTTGCCTAGTGAGACTAGGCACTAGTGTATAATAAGTAAAAACTGAGGATAAGATATAATTTACCTTTAACCTAAAACAAGCGTTTCAGGATTAAGTATTTCTAACTCATTGGAACTGCTTGAATGTTGTTCTGAACATATCCAGTACGCTATATGTATTATATATAAAACATGTTATTAAACAAAATATATAATGAAGCATATTATACCCACATATATGCACACATAGGAGGAGAAGATGACGGCAGTGTGCGCGACCTCTCCGGTGATGAATATCTGTTATGTGTCAAGTAGTGGACCGTGCACAATTCTGATTTGATAGTGAGAGTACGGAGGAATATCTGGAAAACTTCTGAAATGCCTGCTTCGCTGCCTCTGCTAATGTGTGGTAACCAGAATCTTCGGAGCTGAAGGCCCCGAAATCCTCAGCTTTGTGTGTTTCAGCGGCCGGGGCAAGGTCGATGGCACTCAGGAGGCTGTATCGGAGAGGCTGGTCAGAGGCTCGAAGTTTTCGGACAGACGGACTCCGTGTCGGCTGTGGTCGGTTAATTCCAAGGCATCAGCAAGTTGACGGTGCCAGGAGGTTTACAGCAGGGAGTTTCTCCCTTTTGCCGCCTGCTATCGGGGACTCGGGAGTCGATCGACTCGGGACTTTGAGACTATTTTTACCGTGCCCATGGTTTGTTCTTCATCAAATTATGGTATTGCTTTTCACTGCTGTAACTATATGTTATAATTATGTGGTTCTGTCAGTGTTAGTCTTTGGTTTGTCCTGTTTTCAGTGATATTACTCCGGAGAAACATTGTATCATTTCTTAATACATGTATGCATTTCTAAATGACAATAAAAGAAGACTGAGTGTTCTCATAATCTAAAATATATATATATTACATAGTCATAAATATAAAGGTATGTGTGTGTATGTATATATTTCCTGGATCTGATGGATACAGAATGGCAGTGGGAATTAACTGTTTGGTCACAGTTATTTTGTAAATTTGAATGGATTACAGTGAAGGAAACTTTCCAAATTTCTTTCAAGTGAAATTAATAAAGGGAAACAGACAATTCATAGTTAAGCAAAAAGTATAAAGAGATGATCTTTCAAAATCATGTTGTGAGGTGCAAAGGAGGAGGAGGGAAAGAGAAAGTTTATTATAAAGTCAGATGCAAGAAGGATTAAATAACTAACATTGTGAAAGTTACCTTCTTTCACATTTCCATCATTCATCATTCCTGTGTGAGCGAACGTCCCTTTTGCTTTCTCCATCACTGCCCTGCTCCACCCCACTAAGCTTCTATTCCCACAGATGCTGCCTGATCTGCTCTTTGCAGCATTTTCTATTTTCCTTTGTGATTTCCAGCAGTGCTTTGCTTGTATAAACACACAAAGAATGCAGAACTCTACAGCACAACACGGGCCTTTCAGCCCACAATGCTGTGCTAACCTTGTAACGCTAAAATCAATCTAATACTTCTCTCCTGTATAGCTGTACATTTTTCTATCTTCCATGTGCCTATCTAAGATTTTCTTAAATGCCCCTAATGCATTTGCCTCAATCACCACCCCTAACAGGATGATCCATCCACACAGCACTCACTATGTAAAAAAAAGCTCATCTCTAACATCCCCACCCATAGTTTCCTCCAATCATCTGAAAATCATGTACCTTCGTATTAGCCATTTCTGTCCTGGTAAAAAGTCCACTTGAATTATAACTCTCATCATTTTGTACATCACTATCGAGTTGACTCTCATCCTCCCTTATTCCTAAGAGAAAAGGTCACGCTCACTCAACCTATCCTCATAATGGTATATAAGAATGCTATGGTAGTGTAGCGGTTAGCACAATGCTCTTACAGCTTTGTGCACCAGAGTTCAAAGTTCAATTCTGGCATCCTCCGTACGGAGTTTGCATGTCCTTCCCAAGAATTTTCTCTGGGTGCCACAGTTTCTTCCCACAATCCAAGGATGTGTCAAGTAGTATGTAAATAGGTCTTTGTAAATTGTCCTACGATTAGGTTAGACTTAAATTAGGGGTTGCTGGGTGATGCAGCTCAAAGGACCAGAAGGGCCTATTCCACACTGTACCCCTAAATAAGTGAATACAATGTGCAGTCTAATCCAGGCATCATCCTGATAAATCTCCTCTGCACCCTTTCTAAAACTTCCACCTCCTTCCTATAAAGTGGTGACCAGAACAGAACACAATATTTCAAGTGTGGCCTAAACATATTTTTAGAGTTGGAATGTTACCTTGGGTCAACTGGCAGTGTAATGGTATCAGCACTGGACTTTGAGGTCCTGAGGTTGAATCTGACCGGGTCCCTACCTAGGCAGCAACAGTACCTGAGCAGAAGAAAGGCCTGGCAATCTACTTCTGTATCTGGGTCACTCATGGGTCAATGATGACTTGCTAGCACTCTGCAACAACAACCTTCCAGCACTTGAACTCAATCGCCCAACTAATGAAAGCTAGCACACCATACGCCTTCTTAACAACACTGTCATTTTGCGCAACAACACTGAGGAATCTATGGGCCATCATATAGGACCTAAAGATCTTCATACGAGTTGTAGAAGGGAGATAAAAGCTTTGTGATGTATAAACGATACTTATTCCATGAATTCTTTTTCTTTATAGTGTACCTGCCGCAGCTTCATGTCACAATACACATTTCACTGTTTAAAACTATCTTTTGAAGTTAGTGCGGTGATACAAGAAATGAAAGAAGATGCATAATAGATGGCTCCACGAGCTGGTTTGACTTTTAAATATAGACCACAACGAACTTGAGGGTTTTTTTTGGTTGTCTACGATGTTCTCAGGTAATTCCAGAGATTCCAATCAACTAATCTACAAAGTCTGAGTCACCTCTTCCAAACTCCAATTGCATTTTGCTGAGTTATAATACTTGTCAAAAGGGGAATCGCCCATGTTAAAGTATTCATTAGTAAGGACCCATAGAAACCATAGAAACCATAGAAAAACTACAGCACTGAAACAGGGCTTTAACTACAGCACAGAAACAGACCCATGATAAGTGTGGGGCTGTATATGCAGAAAGAAAAATAAATTGTACTTTCTTAGTGTTATTTGGTCACTACACCCAGTAATGTTAATACTTTTCTTGAAGTCGTATCACTATTGCCACTCATTTGATACCCGTGGGGTGATACACCCTTTCGATATTTGAGGGGCTTCTGCACTATACACGGCCCCTCCATGTCCAGGACCCTAGACACTGTTCTCTTCACAAGGTAGTATGCCTGGGACTGAAAGACTGAGATAGAGTGGACGTGAAGAGGATGTATCGGATAGTGGGGGAGTCTAGGTCCAGAGGGCACAGCCTCAGAATAGAGGTATGTGCCTTTAGAAAAGAGATTAGGAGGAATATTTTTTAGTCAGAGGGTGGTGAATCAGTGGAATTCATTGCCACAGACCACTGTGGAGTTCTTGTTATTGGGCATATTTAAAGCGGAGGGTGATGGGTCTTGATTAGTAAGAATGACAAAAGTTACAGGTAGAAAGCAGGTGAATGGGGTGGAGGGGGGAAATAGATTAATCATGTCTGAATGGTGGAACAGACTGATTGGCCTAATTCTTTTCTATGTCTTATGGTCTAATGGACTTAATAAGTGCAGTACTGCCACACCTGACATTTCTCTCAAATTTTCAGAGTCTACTCTAAGTCTTACAGAGCAGCCTATCTCCATGAAATCTATACTCCCCCACATTCCCATCATCACCTTCCTGACCTCCAACCACCAAGCTGCACCTAAGATAATGTACAGTTAGTTACTTAACCTACCCATCAGCATGTTTGAAAAGTGTGAAGAAACCAAAGCATTTTGGGAAAGCCAAGAAGTCTCTGGGAGAATGTGTGGACTCCACCTTCAGTACCAAGGTCAGCTTCACATTCGGGTCACGCGGTGCCAGGCGGCAGGGCTCCCTGCTGCAGTATTGTTGCTGTGCACTTTAATTTAAAAAATATGTCACAGGAGATGCAATCAGCAATGTCTGCATTCATTGTACTGTCAAATACTGCAGTGATGAATCAATGCCACTGATATTTCCTCAAACAATCCACCAGTGAACAAACAAAAGATATTCTGCAGATGCTGGAAATCCAGTGTAACACACTCAAAATGCTGGAGGAACAGGTCAGAAAGCATCTATGGTAATGACAAAACAGTGAAAGTTTTGGGCCAAGACCCTTAATAATGAATTAGAAAGGAAGGGGGACAGGAAGTGAGAAAAGGGGTGAATGGGCGAGTGTCCCATATCCATTTGTCCCTTCCCATTAATCTCTCTCCTTGCACTTATCCCTACAAGCAGAAGAAGTACTTCACTTCCCGATTCACTTTCTCCCTCATCTCCATTCCGTGCCCCAAACAGTCCTTCCAGGTGAGGCAACAGTATGTCCTCAAATCTGTTGGAGTTGTCAACTGTATCTGATGTTCCCAATGTGACATCCTCTATATTGGTGATGCCCCAACATAGATTGGAGTCCACTTCGTCAAGCACCTTCACTCCATTCGTCAAAAGCAGGTTTTCCCAGTGGCCAACTATTTTAATTCCAATCCCTATTTCCATTATGACATCAGGTTGGAGGAGCAACAGCTGGTATTCTGTCTGGGTAGCCTCCAGCCTAATGGCATGAACATTGATTTCCCAAACTTCCAGTAAATTTCCTCCCTTTTCCTTCCCTCTTCTTCTGTTCTTCACTCTGGCTCCCCTCTCACCTCTCCTCTCTCCTCACTCACTTATCACCTCCTGCCACCCTTTCTCCCATGGTCCATTCTCCTCTCATATCAGAATCCTTCTTCTCTAGCCCTTTACCTTTTCCACCTATTACCTCCTTAATTCATTACTACATTTCCACTCTCCTAACCGCCTGGCTTCACCTATCACCTTCTAGCTTGTGCTCCATTCCCACCTTCTTATTCTGGCTTCTTCTCTCCTCACTTCCAACTTTGATGAAGGGTTGGCCCAGAACTTCAACTGTTCATTCATTTCCATAGATGTTACCTGATCTGTTGAGTTTCTCCAGCATTTTGTGTGTGTTAATCTACCAATAAAAATGTTTTTACAATAATTTGAAAATAACTTCTATTCCTTAAAATATATATTCATGAAATACAAAACAGTGCAGGACTTTCTTTACATTTATGGTGTTGATAAGTTGACAGATTCATTTGTGTCAGACAGTCAGTACATTTTATATATAAAGCACATTTGCAACTCATGGACTTATTGAACAATGCACCTTTCAACTATTTTATGGCTGTTATACAGGACTCAGCCCCTCAATATTAATGCTCTTAGACTGCAGTCCTTCCCATTGACAGCACATGGCTTCAGTGTCTCGTTGAGCACGTACATACTTTAGCAGTCTGAAAGTGCCATTCCCTATGGGCATTCCATTGTACTGGAAGACAAGGTTCCAAGTGCTTCAAAGTGCACCTCTCACTGATTTGATGATCTGCTAGTGTCACTTGATCTTCATCTTGGTTGTGCCTCAAGGAAAAGCTTTTAGATCTGAGAATCCTCTTTATGCAGCTATTCAGGATTAACCTTGATAAAAACCATTGCGCACCTTTCTGGTCCTTTTTGCAATGCACAATCTACAAAAAGTTGTGTGATAGCCTTGAATAATATTCTGACAGTGCAGGAAAGATTGATGGGATGGGCTCACCACAAAAGGCTTTGATGCTAGTTTGTGAACTCTGGCAATGAAATATTCTCTCAAGTGGTTTTGCCTCGGGTTCATTCCAAACTGATGCAGAAGCTAGCTGCCATGTCTCACTGTTGCATTAAGTATGTCATGAATGGTCCATACTGGAGGTAAGTCTGTGTTCAGGCCACAGGAACAGATATTTGCCTACTCAGCAGGCTTCCTAAAGTAGCGGTATTCAGAATCTGACCACTCTACATGAGGTATTCTAGGTAGCCTTCTGTCAGGAACTTCTGGTTGCAATCCTGGAGAGCTTTTATGGTTTTCTTGCACAAATCATTCTGGCTTCCTCGAAAATCTCCTGCCTCTTCATGTCATTCAGTTTCAATCCTCCCCAGCAGCTGGTAGTTTATTGCTTCGGTGTTCCATTTTAAGAGCTGGCTACAATGATTGCACTTGCTGTTCTACATGCTGAGAATGTTGAAAATTTGCAAAAATTCAATGAGAAATATCTCACTGAAATAGACAACATCAGTCTCAATGAAATTTTACCCAGAGAAATCTGACAATACTTATTCTGTGAACTTTGCATTTAGAGTTGTTGGGTTTTTTTTTTTGCTTGAAGCTTCCATGGAGAATATCACAGCAGGCAAGCAAATCTCAGCCCAATATAGGAGAACTACAATGCAACCTGACATACTGTAAGCAGTCACAGTAGAGTTAAAAATATTGGAGATGACTCAGAAGGAGTTAACTTTGACTTCAAAATGAAGAGCATGATGGACAAAAGATGTATGTCTGCAGGGAATCAGGGTAAAAGCAAAGGTTAAGAAAAGTTCCTTAAAAGAATCACTGCCTTGCTGTTACTTACGACTGAATTCATGTTTTGCAGTGATGTACTCAATATACAATTGTATTTACTATAGTGGTTGATAACACTTAGCACAGGCAGGGACTAATAACTGATTTTTGTGAACAGTTTGCTATGTACAGGTGGTCAAGACCATGAAACAGAAAGGGCTCAAGAGTTGTCTTGAAGTAACTATTACAAATGAGGATTAATGGCCAGATGAACAAAACTCTAGTGGATCAGTTCTACAGATAGTCCTTACAGCCCTTGGGGTGGATACTTTGGAAACCGCAGATTGCAGAAAAGATCTAAATAAAATATTAAGCTATTGCAACAATTGCATATTGATGTATGTACATGATTGTATAATTTTATGTAAATAGCTTACAGTTTACATGGCCTTATTCTATTTCCCCTTTGAAATTGTAATAATTTTTATGGTTGTCTTTTTGAAATATTGTTGTTTCAGACAGACGTGAGAGTTTCAATAAAAGTGATACCTGTTCACAGTAACACAAAAGTAGCTAGGGGCTCTATCTCTGCCTTTTGGCTGTGGACAAAATGCTGGTGTATTTGAGCACAGATATAGAACCATGACTGGATGGATTTCCTCTGAGTGCTCTAGTTTCCTTCCACAGTCCAAGGGTATTCAAGTTAGGGTTAGTGAATTGTGGACATACTATGTTAGTCCAACTTTGATCCCCACCTGGCACCCAGCTCTCACCTGTGGCTCCCCGTAGCTGTTTGCATGCGACAGCGGCCACACCCCGGGCAAAGGCTTCGACAAGCCGGCTAAACCAGGTGAGGATAGCCGACGGGCCTCAAACCCTTGGTGAGATAGGAAGTTGTCTATCCCTGCATGCAAAGACAGACCCCGGTGGATTGAGCGGATGAGACCAATGGAGGGTCCAACGGTCAAGAAGGCGGTCTCTGCAAGCGTCGTGGAATGTGTAGAGCAGGACAAGACACAAAAGACGTCCTGGTCATCCACTGCGCCTAGTCCCATCTCCAGCCATCTTGACTCTGTCTTGCCAGTGGATCCAGATGGGAATTGGAGAGAGAGTGAGGCAAACGCTGCATAACTCTCCCTCACTTAAATCCAAACCACGCACTAGTCTCAACACCATCATAATGCTGTTGAGGTCCTCAGCGACGACAAATGTTGGTGCCGGAAGCATGGCGAGATGCCCCGAGGACATCCTCAGAGTGTGTTGGTCGTTGACACAAAACAATGCATTCCACTCTCTGTTTCGAGTTACATGTGACAAATAAAACTAAACTTTAAATCTTTAATCTTTAAGTTATTGCAATGAAATTGTGTGCTGTTGGTTTAGAATAACAGAAGAAGAGCTGTGGTTGACCATCAAGGTTCTCTCTTAGATAGCTTGTACTGATATTAAGGTGTCAATATCTAGGTGAACTTTTGGTTAACATTTGAAATTATATTACTATTTTGTGGCATACACGGTTATAATTTTAATCACAGTTCCACTTATGTGCAGTGGTATCATTATATGGTTTTGTCTTTATAACTGTACACAGCAATCATTCTTTCCAAGTCAGAATATCAATAGGATTTTCAATGGTTTTCTCTAATCCAGTCAAATTTAAGGACATCATCAGGAAACCACAATGGAAATGTCACAATTCAGCAGTAATTCATCTGTGTTTTGACTTGCTCTCCCACTTATTCCTCACTACCTCATCTGCTTTGAATCATAGGGTTACTAATGGTCTGTGGAAATAAAGGGGTAGGAATAAACTCAGTGTAGACAAATTTCAGAAATAGAGTTCAAAGTCCATTAATCACTTCATTAACTGTTTAGCACAGACATAAAAAACCTCAAAATCTGTTACTATGTTTATGCAGTATAAACCATGGCAAGGCCTTACACTGCAGAGGTGCTAATTCTATGTACTGAAACCAACATAGATCTTGTCTCAAACACAAGAAAGTCTACAGATGCTGGAAATCCAGAGCAACACACAAAAAATGCTGGAGGAGCACGGCAGGTCAGGCAAAATCTACGGAAATAAATACACAATCGACGTTTCGCCCAGAGACAATCCTGAAGAAGGATCTCGGCCCAAAACGTCAACTGTTTATTCATTTCCATTGATGCTGCCTGACCTGATGAGTTCCTTCAGCATTTTGTGTGCTACCATAAATCTTATCCCATTGATTGTGCTCAGCAAGAGAGGAGTATTATCTCTCACTCTCTATTGTTTGGACTAAATGGATAATGTGCATACATTGAACTCAGTTCCAAAATTCATTTCCCTTGAAATTGTTGTGAATTCTGTTGAACTTCACACAGGCCAAATGTAGACATGTCCACAGTTCATATGATGCAGTTAACTCCTCGTAAATGACATAGTATTCTATTCATCGTGAACAGGTCATAACCACCTTCTCAAGGGCAATAATGTTGGAATTGACAGTGATGCACAGATCTTAAAATATGAATTGAAGTAAAATCTACCCATGTGATTTGTGTCATAAATTTTAAATTCATCTCTTTTCTGATATCAAGCTAGTCTTGCTTGTGACCTTCAATAAATAGTAGTATCTTGGTCACTCCAGATGTGATCATTTGATCACATTTCTGAATTGCCCGGTCACTAAGCACTTACTCATTTAGTGGCACTTGTCAAATTTCTTAGGTTGATAAATAATCTATCCATGTCTCCTAAAGGATCTGATGAATACAAATGATGCTAAAAGCCTCTTGATCTCTGCTGGCCTTGACTCTGAACAAGTCTGAGAATACACAGGTTAGAAGACAGACACTTGTTATTGTTGTGATTTTTATAAATATATATATATATAAATAAAACTTCTTTGTGCAGGGGTTAATAGTATTTTAGGTATCCTCCAAGTAATTGAATTCTGTCACAGTAGTTTGTTTCTCTGGCGTTGTAGACTGATTGCTTGTGACAACTTTCATATCTTTCCCAAATAACCATCCGTCTCCTTCGTTGGTTAATCCATAGGCTTGACTGTGTTCTTGAGTCTCACAATGTTATCCTTGCTGTGCGTTTTTTTCTGAGACTGTATAATCAAGATTATTAGAAATAAGTAAAAACAAAAATCTGAATATGTAGGTTAACATATAGGATGGCACATAATAATCTATTATATCAAATCCACAAATTATAATAATAGATCATGAAATCATGATAATAGGACAAAAGGATTTAGGAGTGAGACTAAATTCTTCCCAAAAGATTTTATGAACTCTCTTGTGATTTATTATCTGCAATAAGGTTTTTAACTTTGCTTGTTAAAATACAGCAGCGCCTACACATTTCGCCTCTGACATTTGGATCCACTGAACTTGGAAGAACTGTGTGAAGCACAACTATTAGTATCATAGATATTGTTAGTGCCAGTGACTAAGGGAAGACCCTCCTCCCAGCCCTTCAGCCCAACAAAACCAGTCCTGTGATGTTATAACCATAGTACAGACTACCTTAATTGAAAAGTTCTGCAATTGGGTATAAAAATGGTGAAAATTAATGATCAAATTAATATTTTTCTCATTATATGCTACAGGGGATGTGTTGTATACTGATTGATTTTTTTTTAATGCAGTGCTCAAAAATATCCTGGAATGTTGAAAAAAACAAAAAAAAACTTCAGATGCTGGAAATCTGAAACTGAAAGCAAGAAAATTGTGCAGTTACTCAGCTAGTCAGGCAGCATCTGTGAAGGGAGAAAATTAATTGAAGTTGCAGAGTTGATGATTCCTCGTTAGAACTGGTGAAATGTTCTTTTTTTCCTTTTGAATCTGCTACACAGAACTGTGCAATGCACATATGATGCTTCTGAAATTTGGTCCACTCACCATGGAAGAACACTACAATGCACAAACATGATTCTATTACATATCTTTGTTAGTGCCAGTGATTGAAGGTAAATTTTATCCCCCACAACGTTTTAATCATAATTCGGACTAATTTAGCCATGCAATTAAGGTATTGTGGGGTTGACAAGATTATTGACATGAAACATCAACTCTTAACTTTCTTTAGTATCTCAACCAATCATACTGAGTATCTCCAGCATTTTCTGTTTCACTCTTGAAGTTTGTAGGCTGACCAACTGAGCAGGAGAAGATTGGATATTTGTTGATAAGAAAAAAATGTCACAAAATTGGAGTGTATGTAGCTTATTGTATTGTTCACCTCAACTACAGGGGATTACTGCATTTGGTAGTAGTAGCAGAGGTATCCGCTATGACTCAATGGCTAGCGTTGCATTGTCTGAGTCTGATATTCCACACTGGAGGTTTGAGCACACACGGTTAAGCCGACACTCCAGTATATTATGGAGTAAGCGGTTGTACACTACAGGACGTTGACATTATAATTGCCATGAAATTAATTGGGCCCCAATAATTTTGATTTAATAAAAAACAAATTACAATGTGAAATAACTTCAGTGAACTAGTGCAGTTAAAATACTGATACTGATAATATGGGGCTGGTCCAGCTTAATTGCTGAGTGGCTCTTAATCAGGCTTTTTTCAGATAAAATTTTAACACAGATCCTCATCTGCCCTCTAGGGTAGGTATAAATTATCTGGTGATATTTCTTTGAAGAAGAGGATCTTATTGCCAATATGCTGGCTATAACTTATCCCTCGACCAACATCACACAAAACTCTGATTACTTGGTCTCTGCTCTTTGTGGGAGATGTCAGTATACAAGCAGACTGCTGTATTTCCTATATTACAATTATACCGAAGGAATTCAATGTCAACAAAACCATTCTAGATAGCTCTTCGGAAAGGGCCTGAAAGGCATAAATGAAATTAAGGTAGACTTTGTTTTAGACTGACTGACTGTGTTCAAACCTGACTTATATGGGACCATTCTGTAGGATTTTTGATTGAATACTGTCTCCTAGGTCTATTACTGCAGTGGCTCTCTCCTGACTCGTGCTCTAGTTGCCTGTGCTCATAAGTTTCCTCATCATGAATCAGACAACTTTATTGCTGTTGGTGGGTGAGTGAGTTATGTATGAAATGCACCAGCATGTCCATCTTTTAGAGCTAGTTAACACAGTTAGTTGTGCTGTGTGTCAGATCTGATCTATATCTCAGTAAGGGAGCCACCATCTTCACAGGGGTGACTTGGTAGCGTAGCTGGTAGCATTGTGCTTTACAGCATATGTGACTGGGGTTCAGTTCCTGTCTTTGTCTGTACGGGGATTGTACATTCTCCCCATGATCGCGTGGGTTTCCTCCAGGTGTTCCAGCTACTTCCTGCTACCTCCCACATTCCAAAGACGTATGGATTGGTAGGTTAATTAGGCTGCATGAACTCGCTGGACCAGGAAGGCCTGTGACCATGCTATATCTCTAAATAACTGATAGCAAAACAAAATAAATAAATAACAGCAGTAGGAGAGGACATCATGTGAAAGTTAAGTAGCTGCCTAAAATCATTGATGAGCTGAAAAAGGTAGTGAGGAATAATGTTATGGAGGAATTTGCCAGCATTCTGTTCTATGCTGTAGTCTGCTGAGGAGATTCATAAGCTTGTCAGGAAGGCAGGTTCCATTCTGGGTGTGGAACTGGATTCCCTGACGGTTGTGTCTGAGAGGAGGATGCTGCAGAAGCAACGAAGCATTGTGGGCAATCCCTCTCACCCCCTCCATCATATACTGGACAAACAGAGGAGCATCTTTAGTAATAGACTGATTCCACCGAGGCGCACCACTGAATGCCACAGGAGATCCTTCCTCCCTGTGGCTGTAAAACTTTACAGCTCCTCCTCCCTAACTATACAAGTGAATGGTTCCACTGCACATCTCTAAATTGTGCTATTACTTTTTAATGCACATTGTTTTTCATACCTCAATGCTTACTTTTTGTATTTTAAAGTATATATTTCTGACTAAGCAACCTTGCAACAATAATTTCCTTCGGGATAAATAAAGCTTTATCTTATCTTATAAATAAATTTCAAAACAAAACCTCTGCCAACCTATATGGAGTGATTTCTTTAGTCATGGTAATTACTCCAAGCAGCTGCTTGTCCTTTACTCTCTGTTACAGTATGTGCTCTAAGTAAAATAACAGTACTGAAACCATAACTTGCATGGCGCTTTACAGTACGGGCAACCTGGGTTCAATACCCACAATATGTGCGACGATTTGTACGTTCTCCCTGTGACCATGTAGGTTTTCTCTGTGCGCTCTGGTTTCCTCCCACAGTCCAAACACTTCCAGTTAGTAGGTTAATTGGTCGTTGTAAATTATCCCTTAATTAGGCTAGGATTAAATCGGTGGACTGCAGGGTGGCGTGGCTCAAATAAGCCAGAAAGGCCTATTCCACGCTTCATCTCAATAAATAAATAACACTAATTCTAGGTTTAGTCATAGTCATTGTCATAGTCATACTTTATTGATCCCGGGGGAAATTGGTTTTCGTTACAGTTGCACCATAAATAATAAATAGTAATAAAACCATAAATAGTTAAATAGTAATATGTAAATTATGCCAGGAAATAAGTCCAGGACTAGCCTATTGGCTCAGGGTGTCTGACCCTCCAAGGGAGGAGTTGTAAAGTTTGATAGCCACAGGCAGGAATGACTTCCTATGATGCTCTGTGTTGCATCTCGGTGGAATGAGTCTCTGGCTGAATGTACTCCAGTGCCCAACCAGTACATTATGTACTGAGACATTATCCAAGATGGCATGCAACTTGGACAGCATCCTCTTTTCAGACACCACCGTCAGAGAGTCCAGTTCCAGCCCCACAACATCACTGGCCTTGTGAATGAGTTTGTTGATTCTGTTGGTGTCTGCTACCCTCAGCCTGCTGCCCCAGGGCACAACGGCAAACGTGATCGCACTGGCCACCACAGACTCGTAGAACATCCTCAGCATCGTCCAGTAGATGTTAAAGGACCTCAGTCTCCTCAGGAAATAGAGACGGCTCATTTTAATAGAGAGGTCTCATTTCAATGTCCATCCGAATTTCAGTCCTTGGAAGAAGATCACAAAATGGTTGCACATTCTACATTTTGGCTATGATTTGGATTTTGTAATGAAGTTATAAATATGGTCTCTGTCCTGATGCGGGAATGACTATTTCTTTTCTTCCGCAAATGCTGCTCACCTGGCTGTGTTCCTCCAGCTGATTTTCTTGTTACCCTAGATAGTAACGCCTTCCCCCTTTTAGATTAGATTAGATTTCGATTAGATTCAACTTTATTGTCATTATGCCGAGTACAGATACAAAGCCAATGAAATGCAGTTAGCATCTGACCAGAAATGCAAAGAATAGTGTTATTTACAAAATAACTGCGAATAAAAAGTAAGTGCTACAGCACACAAATATAAAAGTACTGAGACAGTACAATACGGGTGCAATACTGCTTAGCACTGTGATGTGAGGTTTAGCAGGGTCACAGCCTCAGAGAAGAAGCTCTTCCTGTGCCTGTTGGTGCGGGAGCGGAGGCTCCTGTAGCGCCTACCGGATGGGAGGAGAGTGAAAAGTCCATGGTTAGGGTGAGATGCATCCTTGATAATGCTTTTCGCCCTGCCCAGCCAGCATTCATGGTAGATGTTCTCAATATTGGGCAATTGGGTGCTGATAATCCGCTGGGCAGTTTTCACCACACACTGGAGTGCTTTGCAGTCCGATACGGGACAATTGCCATACCACACTGAGATGCCGTTGGTGAGTATCCTGGGACAGAGGTGAGCTTTCTTGATGCTCTGCAGGAAATAAAGGCGCTGTTGCGCCTTTTTGACCAGGATGGAGGAGTTCGGGGACCAGGTGAGATCCTTAGAAATATGGACATCAAGGAATTTGAAGCTTGATACACGCTCCACTACAGCTCCGTTGATGTAGATGGGGATGTGAGTGTGGCTCCTAGCATGCTTGAAGTCCACAATAATCTCCTTGGTCTTCTGGGTGTTAAGGGCCAGGCTGTTATTGGCACATCAGGCTAACCACCGTGCGTCTCCATTAAAATCTACCTCCTTGATCAAGCCTGCATTCATTGGTTAACTATTCCAACAGGGTCTTAGTGCAAAACGTTGTTCAATTATGCTCATTTAAAACTACTTTAGTCATTATTTTGTTCATGGTGCTATAGAACTGTAAATTCAGCAGAAATCAGCAAAAGCAGAATTCCCCGTTGACCAAACATTTCAATTCCCATTCTGACATGTCGGTCCATGGCTCCCTCATACACTGCAATGGGGCCACCCTCAGGATGGAGGAGCAACACCTTATATTCTGTCTGGATAGCCTCCAGCTGATAGCATGAATATTGACTTCTCCCTTTGGTAAAAAGAAATTTCTATTTCCGTGCCTTCTTCGCCTATTCCCCACTCTGAGCTCTTACCTCATCTCACCTGCCTATCATCTCCCCCTGGAGCCCCTCCTCCTTCCCTTTCACCTATCAGATTCCTTTCCCTCCAGCCCTTTTCTTTTCCTACGCTCCTGGCTTTACCTATCAGCTTCTAGCTATCCTCCTTCCTGTCCTTCCAGCTTTTCATTCTGGTATCTTCCCCCTTGCTTTACAGTCCCGAAGAAGGGCCTCAGCACAAAACATTGACTGTTTATTCATTTCCACAGATATTGCCTGACCTGCTGAGATCCTGCAGCATTTTGTGCATGTTTGCTTTGGATTTCCAGCATCTGCAGAGTTTCACATTAGGCCCTTGTCCATGAGAATGCACCTCCATGGGTCCACATGTGGCACACCCTTCCTCCCCTGATCTTGACATGCTGGATATTTGGTGTGACCTCCACCAGAGCATTAAGTGAAACTATCAGCTTGTTCCTTGGCAATTAGATTCAAATTCTGCAATTCTGCATGTGCTAGGTTTTTTCCAATACAACCTTGCAAGTATCTAGACAAAAGGGTGGAGAACCTTTCGTTTGCTGTTCAGCTTTGACTTTGTGTGCATGTCCCACACACTAATGCCAATAGATGGCACAATGAATCAGTGAAGGCATCCAATGACATTGCACTAAGAATCACATCACTGATGTATTCTCTGTAAGCTTTCAATTTACTAAAATATATAGCTTCTTAAATATTTTAGAAGTAAGATCTATGTAAATTATTGCTGTGACATCAACAGAACAAAGGAAAAATATCCAAGATGAAACATGCTCAATCACAAGGCACGAACTGCCCTGTTGGCACTTTCAACCTGTCCAAGATATGATCAGTATTTCATACAAATTGCATGTAACTGAACTTGTGGAAGGGGGCAACTATTCCTTGCAAGTAGAAGCACAAATGTAATGCTTCCATCATTTAATCACCTTTGATAAATTTTCCTATACAGCAGATTATTAACTTTGGGAGGAGGAAACCAGAGGTCCATGAGCAAGTCCTCAGCAGTGGATCAGAGGTGGAGAGGGTCAGCAAACTTTAAATTCCTCGGTGTTACTACTTTGGAGGACCTGTCCTGGGCCTAGCACATTAGTGCAATTACGAAGAAAGCATGGCAGCTTCTTTACTTCCTTAGGAGTTGGCGAAGATTTGGTATGTCATCTAAATCTTTGACGTATTTTTATTGATGTGTGGTGGACAATATATTGACTGGCTGCACTACAGCCTGGTATGGAAACACCAATGTCCTTGAACAGAAAATCAAACAAAATGTAGTCCCTGCCCATTGTGAGTAAACCCCTCCCCACCATTGAGCACATTCACATAAAACTCTGTCACAGGAAAGCAGTGTGTACGGACGGGAGTCTCTGTAGTTGAGCAATCGCTCTCCCTCCCTTTCTCCCTCCTGATGGTGGAGTTTGCTGATGATTCTCGAGTCAGGGAATCTTGGAATAAAAAGCACCATGGCAGACTGCAACATCGTAACAGTGACTGTTAGTCTTCCCTTTTGCTGTGAAATGGGTAGCATCTCTCTGCCCCTTGTTAGTGAGAGAGTGAGAGCCTATGGCATGTCAAACTGCTGGTAAACAACAGCTCTTGTTGGCTGCAGATCACGGTCTCTCTTTGCGGACTTTACTCTTACTTGGTTGGTGGTAGGATCAATGGCAGTGCGAATCCTTTTCAAGATCATCCGATTGTATAGCCTTGCTAAGATGCGGATCAAGCTGATACCGCGATAGTTATCTGTCTTTGTGAGGGATCCAGACTTGAGGACTGGGATAATGTTTGAGAGTGACCACTGTTCTGGGTTGTCGCCTTTCATCAGTGCCGTATTACATATGTCCAGCAAAATGTCGTCCAGGTCACAGAATGGTTTTCGGCAGAAGTGTACAACAGTAATGCAAATACTTGCTCTCTGTAGAATCATCAGGAAGTCAAGAAGAACAACCTACCAGCTGTGCTTACTTTCATCGATTTTTGCAAAGCTTTTGACTCCATTCGCCGAGGTAAAATACTGAAGATCCTGAAAGCTTACGGAGTGCCAGACCATCTACTGAGAGCAATAGAGTCCAGCTATACCAAAACCATGGCGAACGTTGTATCACCAGACGGAGAAACAGCAGTGTTCGAGCTCCTAGCTGGTGTGCTGCAAGGAGACACTCTACTTCTTCATAATTGTCCTTGATTATGCTCTACATCAAGCTACCAAAGATCATGACGAGCTTGGTTTTACCATAAAACCAGGACAAACCAAAAGGGTCAGACCAGTTATGCTCACAGATCTCGATTTTGCAGGTGACATAGTCCTGCTCTCTGACCAGATGGAGGAAGCACAGCAGCTACTGACAAAAGAGGAAATTGAGTGTAATGAAGTTGGACTTCACCTAAACACTAAAAAGACAGAGTATACAGTGCTTAACTGCGACGAAGGTACTCTCAAGACCGTAAAGAATGATACCATTAAGAAAGTCTTTGACTTCAAGTACCTCAGCTCAAGAATGCTGAGCTCAGAGAAGGACATAAAGATACGGAAGGCACTGGCGTGGAGGGCTATGAACGACATGAAGGAAATCTGGAAGTCGAACCTGACCAGAGGGCTTAAAAAGAGGATCTTCATAGCAATCATAGAGTCCATTCTCACGTACGGATGCGAGACGTGGACACTCACTAAGACAATGCGAAAGTCTCTAGATGGTTGGTATACACGAATGCTCCAGATGGCTCTTGACATGAGTTGGCAACAGCACATGACGAACGTCGAGCTTTATGACGACCTACCGATGCTCTCCACTAAAATCGAGATGAGAAGACTGCAACTAGTGGGGTACTGTCTATGCCACCCCGAGCTACCTGCCAGCCTAGTCATCATATGGGAGCTCAAGCATGGGAGGATGAACTCTGGGTGCCCTCCTAAGACTATGGTTAACACGCTCCTAGAAGACAGCGGTGCGGCTAATGTAGATGAAGTGAACACACTGATGAGGAAGAGGGAGAAATTGAGAGTCCGTCATCCTGCCCGACGCCGGCCCCTTAGGCCTGAGTCGACGTAGTAGTAGTAGTGATGGGTGGTAGGCTCTGGCGTTTATGCTGAAATGGATGAGGAGGAGAAGCGGGAGGAGAAGGGAAGGAGAAGGGGAAGAGGGTTTTTGGGGTTCTAATTCTTTTTTCTGTTGCTCATTCTTCTGGG
This sequence comes from Mobula birostris, assembly GCF_030028105.1. Classification (NCBI taxonomy): domain Eukaryota; kingdom Metazoa; phylum Chordata; class Chondrichthyes; order Myliobatiformes; family Myliobatidae; genus Mobula; species Mobula birostris. The sequence goes on from NC_092388.1 coordinate 24,810,726, forward strand.
GTTGTTCTGTATTGCGTGGATGTCTGCGAAGACTAAGTTGTATACCATATACATTCTCTGATAATAAACAGAAGCACTTGAATCATTATTACCCCTCAAACATGAGGCTCTTGAGCCAAAGGCGATAACTTCACTTAGCTTCACTAGCCCCATCATGGAAATGTTGCCACAATCTATGAACTCATTTTCAAAGACTCTGCATCTCATTTTCTCAATATTTATTGTTTATTTATTAATCATTATTCTTTCTTTCTTTTTTTTCTATTTGCACATTGATTGAACGCCCAAGTTGGTGTGGGCTTTCATTTATTCAGTTATGGTTATTATTCTATTACGGATTTAGTGAGCATGCCCGCAAGAAAATAAGTCTCAGGGTTGTATATGGTGACATATATGTACTTTGATAATAAATATACTTTGATCTTTGAACTGTTAACTTTAGTTCCTTCTCCCATACATGTCTGTTGAGTGATGCTAATACATAAGGGACAGATTTGCAAGAGCTGTAGGCTAAGATCTAATTTTTGAATTTTTAGATATTATTATTAATAATAATAATATTATTCCCTTTTCTGATCAATTACTCAAACAAAATTTGAAATAAATCGTTGGATGCTAGAATAAAATTGTGAAAGGAATGGTGATGTTTGGTGTTGGAAGGACAGGACACTAACAAAGCCAACAGTTGTTGCCCAACCATTTGAGAGCTCTTTCGAAGGGCCATGAGCCTATTTCTAAACCACTGCATCAATGTGCAATCATGTACTACCATTGTGCAAAATAGATTTGATATAATTGAACAGATTTCGCAAGCTTTTCAGTGAGCTGTTATAATTCAACCCCATTACAGCAAGTCTGGCATCAGACTGAGGACAGGAATGGCAAATGTCCTTCCTTAGAAACATTTAGCAATACAAATTACAGAAGGAAATAAAGACAAGTTTATTAGGTTGTGATATGTGTTGGAGTACATTTGAGTGAGTGAATACTAAGTGGCTATTTCTGAACTCTTAGAACAAGAAAATGTGATTTGTTTATACATAAACACAGGCTTTCCTGGCATGACCACTATATATTGCCCATCACCAATTGCCTTTGAACAGAGAATTTGCTGCGTAATTTCCTAAGATAATTAAAAGTCAATATCCTTGCTGTGGGTTTGCTCTTACATGTGGACCAGATCACAGTAAAAAATTGAGACTTCCCCTTCCTAAAAGAAATTAGGAACCGTTTATGGTTTTACAATTATCTAATAGCCTTATGGCCACCATTGTGGATACTATCTTTTTTAAAACGTAAAATGCATTTAATGAACTGAATTTAAATGCCTCAGCTATCACAATGAGATGCATACTTGTGAACCACAGTCATCTAAATTGTGATTCAAGGTTTAACAACTGCCACTGAGCTGTGAATTGGACAAAGTACAAGGAGACAAGGCATAGAATGCTTGCTAAGGTGAAGCTCTGTAGAAAGTAACCATCCATCATGCATGAGCTCTGATGTGAAATTGGCCAGCTATCTTATTACAGGGCATATTGCAGTTCAGTCCGATCCTGTACTCAACTGTCATTTATGTCCTGTGATCACTTATTGTGATCGGGAGATCAGATTTCTGCCATTTCTATTTATTCACCTGTCCAGCTGAAAAACATCCAGCTAACTGGATTACATCAAATTTTTTTCTGACTGAAATCATCAACTGAGCACGGAGCATTGATTAAATCAGTACCCCTGTTGGCAAGGCACAGACAAGTGAAAGGGCTGGTCCCTCTGTCCATTTCCAAATTTTAATCTAAATTTTTTTTTTGTTTGGATCACTTTGAACTAAAATTGTCAGTGAAGTGGGGACACAGGAGTTTGCTGAACCAGTAATCCGAAGGCCTGAATTAATTGCCTGGTTGATGCCTGGGAGAGGGGACATCGATGTGGTGTTGGAGAGGCCTCTGTGGACACGCTGGAGTCCGCTATGAGTTGGTGCTGCTCTCTGGTGCTCGCATGGTGCTGCCCTCTATTGTTCTCTGGCTGGATGAACAAGCTGGACACAGGGTTTTGGGCTATGTTTTTTTCTATGTAATTGTATGTTTTTCTTAAACCGGAACCATATATGCCATTTGTGCTATGTGCTAGGTCCAGTGTGCTGCGTGATGTTAGTAGTGTGTTTTACACCTTGGTCCTGGAGGAAAGCTGTTTTGTTTAGCTGTATTGATCCTGCTATGACAGCTGACGTAAACTGAAATGAAATATGGGATTTTTCTATAAACTCATCTAATTCCAAGTGTTTGAAATTTTCCATTCTTATCCAATGCTGTTGTTACAGGATTCGTAACTGCCCTGTGAAGAGACTGATTTAACGATTTAGATCTATCAAAACTATTCCATGCTTCGGCAAAGAGGATCGAGATAAGGCTCATCAGCATCTTCTTAAAGGTAATTAGAAAAGGTCAATAGACGCCAACGATTTGCACATCCCTTGAATGAAAATCAGAATGATGGCAAGATGGTGCTAACGATCAATGGTGATGTGTTGCAGACAGCTCACAAAACCGCTGGATCCTCTTTACCTCCTCGATATACTTCTGCTGAACTGCAATCACTGCAGCCTGCAGCCTGCAATTTCCCTTTTAAGGATATACTTTGGACCTGGCTAAACTATTTGGCACTCTTACGGTCTCTCCTGGAGGACTCAGCAAACTAAACTCTCAAGAGTGCAGGAGCAGCCAGGAACGGTTTCGCTGGGGGTGTGTGCTGCGTGAAGACTTGACAGTGGAGCATAAACCTGTGGTCAGCTCCATTCTTCCGTGAACATTAAAAGCGTCAAGCAGGATTAAAATCGTCAAGGATAAGAGAAGAAAACAAGCAGGTGTTTAGCGTATCTACCTGTGTTTATTTATTTGTTTGTTTATTGAGATGCAGTGCGGAAACTTCCTGCCCTTTGAGCCTTACCACTCAGAAACTCTCAATTTAACCCTAGCCTAATCATCAGACAATTTACAATGATCAATTAGCCTGCCAACTGATATGTCTTTTTTACTGTGGGACGAAACTGGATCACCCAGCGGAAACCTATGTACGGACAGCAGTAATGTCCCTACCTTCTCAGTACTACGGTCAGACGGCGAGCGCAGAAGTCTCGAGTCCAGGTTCAGGCGCAGTGGTTGCCCTGCAGCCATTGTGCTCCTGGCCGGGCTGCACTTTCCTCAGAGCTGAACGGGCTCTGTAGCCGTAGACTCACTTTTGGTGACTCTGTGCTTTATTTTTCATGTGTTTTTGTTTACACTCTTTTACTATTTGTGTGAATCAATCAAGGCGTTTCAGCACTGAACTGACTCTACAGCTGTGGCCTGCAACTGTTGGGTTTCTGGACCAGTTTCACTGGCTTCAGCACTGAACTAACTCCATGGCTGTGGGTTCATTTTTGGGGACTCTGTGGTTAATGGTTTGTGTTTGTTTATTTTTGTTTGCATGCTCAGTTCTTTTTTTACACACACGCATTAGGTGTTTGATGGCCTTTGATGTGTGTGTGTGGTTTTTTTTGGTGTTTCTTTGTTTAGTGGCTGTCCGCAAGAAAACAAATCTCACTGTTGTATACAGTATACATACTTTGATAATAAATGTACTTTGAAATTTGAAAGCACGTGACAAGTCCCCAACATTATTTCAACAGTCAGAATCTACTTCATACCACAAGCTTTAAATTGCACATATTTTCTCAACTGACAAATTCAAACCTTCACTGCTGGACTTTATATGAACTGTGAGGTGTGGATTTCCAGTTATTACTGTGTAATTCCTATTGACAAGCTTCTTTGTGTTATTGGATTGCACAAGTCAAGTTTATTGAACCAGAAGCTTGTAAATATACATTATTGTGCAACAGTGCCACTTGAATATATGAATGCATATATGTTATTTTTGTAAAAACAGAGTCACCAAGGTATGAGATTACTCTTTGCTCATGAGTATTTAATGGTGCAAGACCATTGGTCCCTGTGCTCTCAAATAAATATTAACGGAAATGAATGTGGTACAGAGAGTACAAGGAATGACTGATCTCAGCATGTTGAATAAAACCAATTATAACGTGAAATAAAAAATGTTGGATGAATTCAGCCAATCAAGAAGTATATATAGAAAGAGAAACTAGTTAACGTTTCATGTTGAAGAAAATGCAGCAGAACTGAAAAGTTATCAGATTTCCTGTTTTAGTTTCAGATTCCAGTATCCAGAGTTTTCATTTTTTTTTATCTGGAATGTGATACATGCCAGCCAAGTCCACATTGGTTAGCTAACTGCAGGTGAGTACCATGTGAAGAATATCTCAATTGGGCCAGAGGCAGCTAAAAGGAAAACATGCCAGTAATATTACTACAGATTGCTATCCAACATCAATTTCTTAGAAATGCAAGTACTATAACAGCAGTTTTAATAACAGCTTGGAGATTTACTTAAACAACCGTGCATGTCTTATGTTTTAATAACTCCAGATCTGTTGACCATGCTTTCAGTTGATTGGTCCCAAAGCCTTGGAATTTCTAAAAGTTCTGTTTCTCCATTTCTTTTGATTCCTTTCACAAGTGCTCTATAACCCTCAGCCCACCTTAGGATACCTTAGTCCTCCAGGCTAGGATATCCTAAAGTGGCCAGTGTCAAATGTTATTTGGTAGCATATTTGAGAATTACCTTGTAACATTTTTTTGCATTAATATTGGTATCAAAATGAATACTGTTGCATTCGCAATCAGTGGCATGCACAATGAGCTGAGAGAGGAGATGACGAACCCAGGTGTCAAGTGTAACAGAAAGCCACAGGTACAGTGAGAATAAGAAAGAAAAGGAAATAAATGTATATCAAATCAAAGGTACTAGAACAACCAATCAGATTGAAAGATGAGTAATCCCAACAACTGGATGATTTTCATTAGCGATTTGAAAGCGGTGGCTTTAAAGATGGTAGTTGCTCTGGATAGCTTCTTCCAAAGTACTATAGACTATGGAATATTTCCTGTGGATTAGGAATGGGTGGGGAAGGGTTTAGCAAATGTGATGCCATGAGTCAAGAAATGAAAAAGAAAGGGACCAGTCAATTTAACAACAGTGGTAGGGAAATTGCAGGCATTCAAAATTAAGGATGCAATTCAGCCAACATATGAAATAAAATCTGGTGGAATTCTTTCTGGGTGATACTAGTGGCATGGATAATGGGGAACCAGTGGACATAGCATATTTAGATGTTCAGAAGTTATTTGATGGGGATACCTTCAGATCAACAAAGGTAGAGCATACCTTGGTTGTAAGATGGACTGAGAGAGCAAAGAGGGAATAAACAGGCCATTCTTGGATTGGTAGGCTATGACCATTGAAATGGTGCTTAGGCTCCAGCATTTTACAATCTGTACTCAGTGGCCACTTTATTTGGTACCTCCTGCATCTAATAAAGGGGCCAATGAATGTATGTTCGTGGTCTTCTGCTGTAGCCAAACATTTCAACATTTGACATGTTCTGCATTCCGAGATGCCCTTCTGCACACAGCTGTTGTACCAAGTGCTTATCTGAGTTACTGTCATCTTTCTGTCAGCTTGAACCAGTCTGACCATTCTCTGCTGACCTCTCTCATTAACAAGGCGTTTACACCCACAAGACTCCCACACACTGGATTTTTCTTTGTTTCTTGCACAATTCACTTAAATCATTTTTCTTCCCCATTTTGATGTTTGATCTGAACAACAACTGAAACTTTTTGTTTGGTCTGAACAACCTTTAACCATGTCTGCATGATTTTATGCATTGACTTGCTGCCATATGATTGGCTGATTAGATATTTGCATTTACAAGGCAGCGTTCCAGTGTACCTAATGAAGTGGCCATTGAATGGATATCAACAGTTCAGCTCGGGGGAAGTAAATGTTTGATTTCAACATCAGCTGACAATTCTTGACTTGGTTGTGATTCCGAATGTGAATGAGGATGTGAAGTAGCTCTAAGGGTATATAGGCAATCTGAAAGAATGGACAATAATTTGGTAGATGGAATGAAATGTGAGGATAACCATTTAGGTACACATAACAGAAAAGGGTACTGTCGTAATAGTGAGAGGTTGAGCAGTGTTGATATTGATGAAAAGGTCAAGGTATACTTGCATGCAAATTAATGAATGCCAACACATTGATGCTTTAATTACCAGAGGATTTATTACAGGAGCAAAAAGTCCTACAGAAAATGAATATGGACTTAGTGAAACTGTACCTCAAGTTCTATGTACAATTTTGATCTCATTTTGCAAAAAAATGTATTACCATAAATTCTTGCGACAAACTTTCTATGAGTGACAAATGAAAGCAGACACAAATAAGACCCTTTCCTTTATACCCAGGACATTTCCAATTCCACCACAAGCCCAATGCCCCCTCCCATCTAAAGGCCTATAATTTTCTGAACAAAATGCACACATTTATAATTAAAATAATTAGTTACATAAAATGTATTGAATTAGATAATAAATTACTTCCATTGAATCTGTTGATAGTTACAAGTGGTAATAGAATTTGAGATCACAAATTGCAGTTGCATAAACCAAGACTACTTTCTATTAGAATAGTTTACAGCAAGGAATCACTTAACAAGAATAGTCATAGTATTTATATGTAGCCTGGGGAAAAGTATAGACTCAGGACAACAAATACTTTTTTGGGTTTTAATTCCTTTATCGGTTTTCAATGTTTAAGTGCCAGAAGAGGGTCGCGAAACAAAACGAACGAATTTGCAACCAGTTCTTGCCGTTACAATCTGTTTAACTTTTGATCCACACCCTTGTGTATGAACAGAATTGTGTATGCAGTATAAAAATACCAGAACTAATACAGTAGTGGCAATCCTGAAGGAACACAATACAAACAACATTAAAATCCCACCCACCCTGCATCTTATACATAACAGCGAAAAGTGTGAATGAATATGTCTCACCTAAGATGTACACATGTGCTGAACTTCCGAACAGAGACCAAACATTCACGTCACGCGGTTACATGCACAATCAGTGCGGATACAATAAAGTTAGACAAAAGGTACACCTTGGCACAACTTCTACAGGGTATTGCCTGGTAGTTAAATTACAGGAAGACTGACCTACTTGGATGGTGAGGAACTTTGTATAAGCCACGCTACCCAGCATCAATTCCTTCACTCGTTGAAATCTAAAGCATCCACATGTAAAACATATCAAATTACTGATATTCTCGATCCGCCAACAAGCATAAACGAACTCACATGGATATTGTCAATTAATGCTCACCTTTCCTCACCATGCCCAGCCTCGGGAGGAACTCAATTCCAACACCTTATCACGTCTTCAGCAGAAAGCAAAATGGTCTCCCCGCTGTCCCGCGTGTACGTAATGATATCACTGTCTCTCTCAAAAGCACAGACAACTATTCTAGCATTACCCGGATGGATGCCTAAGCACACTTTTAACAATACTGAATAAGATCCTACGGTCACCCGGTTACATATACAGTCAATGATGGTCTGTCATTGTGTAGATAATAGAAATATATTTGTCCCAAGAAAATCCAAGGATCCAAAAGCTCATGGTATTATAAGTAAGATACTATCTTAAATAAAAGATTGGCTGACTGGCAGGAGGCAAAGAGAGGGAATAAAGGGAGCCTTTTTCTGGTTGGCTGCCTGTAAGTGGTAGTGTTCTGTAGGGGTTGTAATTGTGACTGCTTCTTTTCAAGTTATATATTAATGATGTGGATGATGTAATTGATGACTTTTTGGCAAAATTGCTGATAATAGAAAGATTGGTTGAGGAACAGATAGTGTTAAGGAAGCTGAGAGTCTGCAGAATGACTTGGACAGATTAGGAGAATTGGCAAAGATGTAGCAGATAGAACATAGGGGAGGGAAGTGTATGGTCATGCACTTTGGCAAAAGGAATAAAAGCAGAGACTACTTTTTAAACAGTGAGCAAATTTAGAAATAGGAAGTGCAAAGTGACTTACACAAGAAAATCCCAGTGAGGATTCGCTAAAGGTTAACTTGAAGGCTGAGTTGGTAGTAGGGAAGGCAAATACAATGTTAATGTTCATTTCAAGAGGACTAAAATATTTTTTAAAATGCAATGTTAAGGCCACATTTGAAATTTTATGAGAAGTTCTGGGTCCCATATCTAAGAAAGGATATTCTGACATTGGAGGTTTACGAAAATTCTCCCAGAAATGAATGAGTGTTTGATATCTTTGGCCCTGTACTTGCTGAAGTTTAGAAAAAATGAGGGGAATCTCATTCAAACCTAATGAACATTGGAAGGCCTAGACAGAGTGAACATGTGATGCCCATTCAAAAGCAAATCCAGGAATCATTAGTGGAATAAAGGATGATATCAATGATGTAGAAGATTAGACATGACCTTGTGTTTTGGATTCCTGCTCCTATTTCTTATGTTCTTTAAAACTCACTACAATTGGCTACAACCTGAAAAATGGAAGGGAATAAGTTGAAGCATAAAGAAACTCAGCAATCCAGCATACTTGATGGCCAGATGGCCAAATCCTGCTCCTATTTCTTATATTCTTATGTTCTAACTGTATTCATTGTGTGAAAACAATGCAGAATCCCTTCCTGCAATGGGAAATCCAAGCACTAATAATTAGGTTAACATACATAATGTATGATATCCACGATGAACAATCTTCTTAGCAAAGGCTGAAAAGTCCTGGTTAATCAATTGCTCATATTTAATGTGTTTAAAATTAAAGAAAAACAATGTGGGGAAACGCAATGTGCAAAGTACAAAGTAGATTTATTATTGAAGTATGTATACTATATACAACCTTGAGATTCATCTCCTTATTGGCAGCTACAAAACAAAGAACAAAATCCCTTAAAAAAGACCATTAAACACCCAATGTGCGAAAGAAAAAGAACAAATAATACAAATAATAAAAGTAGGCAAATAACATTTTGGAGTTAAAGTTCATGGAAATGATTTCACAGCCATGAAGTCAGTTCATTGCTGCAGCCAGTCCAGAAGCCCGTTAGTTGCAGGCCAAAGCCTCAGTTCAGTGCAGAGATGAATAAGCCTCACTAGGCAGTGAGCTGAACACTGGCCCACCCCTTGCTTCTGGACCTGGCACTTAAATCAGTCAAACATCAGCTCATTCCTCGATCTCAGACCAGGGCCATGCAATTTCAATACGCTCTCACTTGGGCCTTGGTACTGCTGCTTTGACTCAGCCCATACCTGACCTTTCTAACCTGGCCCAGTGCTTGAATTGATCAGACATCAGCCTGTTCCTCATTCTTGGGCCCTGGTCCCACCATTTCAATTGGGTCCATCCACACCATTCTGCAACCGTCCTGCACCTTAGTTCACAGCAGGAAAATGCCCGGTCGTACGAGTGGTTCAAAATCTCAGCCCTGAAAGGAAAGTTACAGGCTATTGATTTCAGTGATCGTTGTCCAGAAAAAGCATGATTAGTAGTGTAGTTAGTAGATTTCTTTGCTGCCAGTAAGGCATCACAGTGCTTCACCTGTGCCACCTTAAACTTGAAAGTGTTGGAACACACAAAATGCTGGAGGAACTCAGCAAGGCAGGCAGCATCTATGGAAATAAATAAGTAGTCGATGCTTCAGGCTGAGACGAATTTTCAGGACTGGAATCATGCAGCTGGACAGGCTGCCTATGTGAAAAGAGAAAAGGAGGTTGCAGAGATTTGGTATGTCAACAAAAGCTCTTCCAAATTTCTACAGAGGTAAGGTGGAGAGCATTCTGACTGGTTACATCATAGACTGGTATGGAGGCTCCACTCTACAGGATCACAAGAGGCTGCAGAGGGTTGTAGACTCAGACAACTTCATCTTAGCACAATCACTCCTGTCATTGAGGACATCTTCAGGAGGTGGTACCTCATGAATGCAGCATCCATCACTAAGGACCTTCACCATCTGGGACATAGCCTCTTCTCCTTACTAACACCAGGGAGGAGGAGTCTGAGGACCCATACTGAACAATTCAGAAACACCTTCTTCCACTCCATCAACAGATTTCTAAATAGTCCATACATCCATGAATACTAATTAATTATTCCTTGTGTTTGCACTATTTATTTATTTTGGCATTTATTGTAATGTATGTCTTTATACTGTACTACTGCTGGTTAGGAACAATTAAGGCATCCGTTAGCCTTGCGAGACCATGGATCTGCGCCTGGAAAGGTTTCACTCTCCAGGGCGCAGGCCTGGAAAAGGTTGTATGGAAGACCGGCAGTTGCCCATGCTGCAAGTCTCCCCTCTCCACGACACCAATGTTGTCCAGGGGAAGGGAAGGCTTGGCACTGGTGTCATCGCAGAACACTGTATGGTTAAGTGTCTTGCTCAAGGACACAACACAATCTCTCGGCTGGGGCTCAAACTCACGACCTTCAGGTCTCTAGTCGAATGCCTTAACCACTTGGCCACGTGCCCACACAGCCAAATCTGAGGGGCCGATGTGCCATTTTTTTCAAGTGCTAATATATTTCTACAGTATGCAAGTACATTTAAACCCACATATGTATATTCACACACATACAAACATAGTATATAAAGATTGGACTTGATATTTAGAGAACCTACATTCCATATATGAATGTCATAAACTCTGAGACAAGTTAAAAATCTGAATAATGATCATTGCCATCATGATATGTCATGAATATTGTTAGGAACAATATTCATGACATATACATCAGTGAAAATAAATCTGATTCTGATTTTGCACCTTTTCCATTTCAGAGAAATAAAGTGGCATTTGTAACATTCACTCAGTTTTTGATTTTTGTAATTTCACTAGTTTGATACAAATCCTCAGAGAATGAACATTGCTAATCCTGATATAACAACTGTTTTTTGGCAATGATCATTATTCAGATTTTTAATTTGTCTTAGAGTTTATAACATTCATGTATTAAATGTAGGTTCTCTAAATATCAAGTCCAATCTTTATATACTGTGTGTGTGTTTGTATGTGTGTGGATATACACGTCAGTTTAAATGTACTTCTCGTATACTGTAGAAATATATTTGCATTTGAAAGAAATGGCACATAGCCCCTCAGGTTTGGCTGGTAAATAGTTAATAGTTTATTATTTGTATTTTCTTCTCAGAAACCAATATCTTCATTTGCTTTAATCATAAATTACGCCATTTACTGGAATATAGTCATGCGAGCAACTGCCTATATACCGATACCTACTACAGAAAGGTTGTTGTCTGGTGCAATCAGTACTGAATTTGTTGAAACATTCCCACAAAGTCTCAATATCACTATCTTCTGTTGAGAGGTTCTGAAAACAGTGTTGCTGGATTTCATTTTGTGTGTGTAATATTTCACGGATTTTTTGAAAGACCTTAAGGTTTCTATCAGGAATTCTCATATGTATGACCTTTTCAGCCACCCATTAAGGAAGTGCTTACACATTTAACCAGCATTTCTCAAGCCAACAGAGATTGATGCTGACTCAGGAACAATGCTGCAGTTACGCAAAAGATCAACAATTGCACTGTGTGTTAGGTGATAGAATTCAATAACAAGGCAATTAAGTAAGACAGGGAGACATTCTGGGAGGCATTACCTTGTGTAATGCCTCCTAGAATGGGAATGGAGGCAGCTTTCCATCCTCTGTCCTCAGGCATTGTAAAACAGTTGTTTTAAAAGATAGTAAAAAATCTCCATAAAATCTCCATAAGTCAACCCATTGAGCTCATTTAATGCCTTGCTTATTACCCTACACCATACAGAATCAAAAATGTTTGCAAGATCGATAAAAATGGTCACAAAGTACTTAGGTTCTTTAGCATCACTAAATAAATTAATTAAAAGTTACAATATTTTGATTGCATCCTAGATTGGAGTGCTATAATACAAGTACATTTAAACATACACAGAATATAATAAATCCCACAAATACATGCTCATTTTTATGTATATGTATTTATGTACGTGTGCACATTTTATTCCCTATCCATACTTCAATTTCTATAATTATAATTCTTTGTTCTTTATAATTGTTTTTTATTACATGTCACACCAACACACTGCAACAAATTCCTAATGCATGTAAATCTACTGTATATGGTGAAGAAAGTTGATTCTTGGTCCTTAATCCTTCATTTATAAATACGTCTTCCAATAATCTTTGGCCAAAACATTTGTGAAAGTCTTCGATGGAAGAACAGAAGGTATAAATGCGAGCACTCCCAGAGAGAAACAACAACAAATGCACACTGCAGGTGTCACCTTGACTGGTGATGAAACGTCTGCAAGCTAATTGCCAAGCTCAGCAAACACTGTAACATCAAACATAATGGACACAACTGTTATCAGTTGCCAGTTATGAATGTTATTTAACATAATTTAGTCATTTGATTTGGGGAGAAAGATAGCACAACTGCATTTTAAATCTCATGGAACTCTTTTGCATCAGATCCAGAGATAACAAATCTTAGCGAAGATCCTGCAATTTGTCCCTTTAATCTCATTAACCTTCTGAACCAGCTACTGCAACCATCAGTTGCCGCATTAGCTTTCTCAACTGTAACTTCAACAACAAGACATTGTTTATTTGTAAGATGCATAGGAGACCAATTTTCCAAATGACTTTACTAATACTAAAATGTTTTCAATTCAACTACATCTGTAGGACATTCAATGATGGTGAATCCATCCATCAACACCAAAAAGGGCTGCAGGAAATCAATGAGTCAGGTTGCAAACTATGGAGGGAAATTGATGGTCAATATTTAAGGTTGAGACCATTCACAGGACTGGAACTAAAGAAGGAAAATAGAATAAAAAAGGCAGGGGAAGGGGTGCAACAAGAGTTGCCAGATGATAGGTGAATCTAGCTGGGAGTGGGGAGGGTGAGGTGGGGTAGTGTAATAGACCGGTGAGGAAGAAGGAGAGTAGGAATAATGACTGAAATAGCAAAGTGATAGCTGTAAGTAATAAAGGGCTAAAGAAAATTAAATCTGATGGAGTTAACAGTGGAACATGGACGGAAGTGAAGGAGGAGAGCTAATGGGATGAATGTGTGGGTGACGAGCAGTTCTAGAGGACAGGGAGGGGAAAGACATGGGATGATGGGGGCCACAGCACACCAGAGGACGTCATGGACAGACATGTCGATGTGGGAGTGGAAAATGGAATTAAAATGGCTAACTACGAGGAGAACCTGGCTGGCGTGGTGGGTGAAGCAAAGGTGTTCGATGAAGTGGTCCCCCAGTCTGCACACTGATTTATCGGAGACTGCATGAGGAGCACCAGAAGCAGGGATAATGGCTGTGCACTTCCCTCCACAAATGCTCTAGATCCGCTGAGTTCCTCCAGCATCTTGTTTATTGACTTGTGAAATCACAACCTTGGATGGCATTGCAGGTTTTCCCATGTCCACTTCACCTCCTCCCATGGGAAAAAGAACATTAAGAAAGATATTCCCTATTTGGTTGAGGGAATCAGGCCTCATATCTAGTGCTGCAGCGTACAGCAGACCGGGAATAGTGGGGGTGGTGAGCAGTTCTAGAAGAGAGGGAGAGGAAAGAGATGGGGTGATGTGGGCCAAGGCACACCAGAGGACATCATGGACAGATATGTCAATGTGGGAATGGTAATTGGAATTAAAATGGCTAACTACCAAGAGAACCTGGCTCGTGTGGTGGGAAGCTTGGAAAGATGAAACTAGGTCATACCTTGACTACTTCTGGCAAAGTAGTCTGAATTCATTTGAGATGTAGTTCTCTCCAACGACTACCTTGGAGAAACCTAGACCTTGTAGACCTTGCTCGTTGATGTCTGGCTACAAGTGTAGGTCTTTGTCTACTTTGGTGGAAGAGGATAAGGCTTCCTTCTATGTCTCAGTAGAGCTCTACACCACAGAAACAGGCCATTGGCCCATCTATTCCATGTGGGGTTCCCCATACAGCAGAAAATGTAGAAGTGGATAAAGCCTAATTGGAATTCAGATCTGATTATGTAATAGTCATTGAATATGTAAGTCCAATCACAAACAAGAGGAAATCTGCAGATGCTGGAAATCCAAGTAACACTCACAAAATGCTGGAGGAACTCAGCAGGTCAGGCAGCATCTATGGAAAAGAGTACAGTCGACCTTTCAGGCTGAGATCCTTTATCAGGACTGCAGAAGAAAAAATGAGGAGTCAGAGTAAGAAGATGGGGGAAGATGAGCTAGAAACACAAGGTGATAGGAGAAACTGGGAGGAGGCGGAGCGGTGAAGTAAAGAGCTGGGAAGTTGACTGATGAAAAAGCTACAGGGCTAGAGAAGGGGGAATCTGATAGGAGAGGACAGAAGGCCATGGAAGAAAGAAAAGGGGGGAGGTGGTGGGCAGGAGATAAGATGAGGGAGGGAAGTAGAATGGGGAATGGTGAAGGAGAGGGGAGACATTACCGGATGTTTGAGAAATCGATGTTTATGTCATCAGGTTGAAGGCTACCAAGACAGAATATAAGGTGTTGCTCCTCCAATATGTAAGGATGGCTTGGTCTTAAATATAAACCAGGTGTAATGTAACAATGAGAATGGCAATTCATGTGGAATAACCTGTCAGGAAATTCATCTTAAATATTCGCCTCGGGAAGGAATATAGATTTCATATCCTAGACGTGATTGAAAAAAAGGTATAATTTTTCAGACTGAAATTGAAAATAATGTTAGAGATGTAATTTGGATTTTGAAGGTCATATTGATGTAATTTGAGGGAGTTATGCTGGAAAAAACATTTCCACTACCAGGGAATTTCACGACAGTCAATGAGGTGCCTGGAAAGTGGAGTTTCCCATTTGATTTGGTGCTGTGAACAGGTGCCGTGTGTAGCACCAGCTCCCATCTGTTTAAAAGAAAATGAAAATTATTTTTAAAACTCGGTTTAAAGATTTATGTGGAGATCTTTACCTGCTCAATTGCAGCTGTCATTTCTTTACTGGTGTGAAGACAGAGAAGGCAGGAACAGCTTCAAAGAACAGTTCTCCAAGGAGTAGCTGAAGGAAGGGCTGTCGTGAGGGTGAGAGGAAACGCGGTGGAAGACAGACATTTTCCTTCTGTTTATCTGTCCGTGTGCGCCCTATCACCTTCTTTGTGATTATCTGCAAAAATCATGTTCCAGGTGTCGAATGGCCTCATGCCCCGTGAAGAAAATCATCATTTTGTTGGCAAAGACTACAGCAAGTATCTGCATGGGAAATAGCATTACCGACCTGCAATATGTTTTGGTACACTCAGCAATGCTGTTAGAAGTATATTGATGACTGTAACCTGAAGCCGATGAATGCTGACAGGAAGTTAGCCTCTTGTGCTAACAACAACATGTGTGCATGTAATTTATAGAGAGGTGTTCACTTAACAGGTAACAAAACACAGTCAATGAGAAATTTCCATCTCCTTTGATTTTGATTGTTTTCGCCCTCGTTCATCTGCACTTTCAGGAAACATGTAGCAGGCCTGCAGCAGGTAATGAAGGACTTTCTTGCCAGAGCTTTTGCTTGTCCATAATGTGTCATTTAGCAAGCAAATCACATCACATTAAAAAGTCAAGTTTCCAAATATCACTCCACTTGTGAATTCTCCAGCAACTTTTGCATAGAAACAATACATGTAGGTAACACCAGTTTCTGCATTGTACATAAATATTTCTCATAGCTGCATGTCCCTGACCTCGTAAGCTTTCTGTGAAGCAGTTTCTACTGTTTCATTAAGTCATTCTGCTTTAAATTAACTAGCAGTTCTTTTGTGCTTCATATTCTTTGCTTCTTTGGAATTCAACAATTTCTTCAATAAAAACAGTATAATTAAGCCAGTTCTAAAATCTGCAAACAAATCATTACAAACCCCATGTTGTCAGCACCGTCCACATCAGAAACTGGAAAAGGAAGTGTGATTGCGAATGATCGTGAAATAAATTTAACATGCCAACGATGTAGAGTGCACACAAAATTTGTCACACATTTTAAATTCCTTTGTGCGCTGGTGGCAAAAGATGGGCATGCGCGCACATGCACACAGCTTAGAACAGTGGTCCCCAACCACTGGGCCACGGAACGGTACCGGGCCGCAAAGCATGCGCTACCGGGCCGCAAGGAAACAATATGATTTGGTGATATGAAACGATATGAGTCAACTGCACCTTTCCTCATTCCGTGTCACGCACTGTTGAACTTGAACGCACGAGGTCATTATGCACGCATCATCCCTGTCAGCACGGGAAGAAGATCAAATCCTCGAGCTTGCAAATGACAGCAGGCTGAAAAGTAATGTTTGACATAACATCTCTGCCGGCATTCTGGATCAAAGTCAAGGGTGAATATCCTGAGATAGCCACGAAAGCACTGAATACATTGTTTCCATTTCCAACATATCTCTACGAAGCGGGGTTTTCTGCAATGAATGCAATGAAAACTAAATTGTGGAATAGACTGTACATAAGAAACTCCCTTCGAGTATCGCTGTCTCCCATCACCCCTCGATAGGACCGTCTTGTTGCAGGGAAAACAAGCCCAGGGCTCCCACTGATTCAACGATATTGGTGCGTTGCAATGATTTTATATGTTCATACGAGGAAAATATGCGCTGTGTTTAATATCCAAACGTTACTAAAAATGTTATGATGCTATTGACTTATAAGTGACTTATATTTGACTATATTGATGCAAGGAAAATATGTGTTCTGTTTAATATTAACTTCATTAGATAAACCCTTTTAGAAACAAAATTGAGTGTATTAGCCACTTATAAGTGACTTATAGTTGACTTATCACCTATATTCCAGGCGTGATTAACACCCCCGCCCCACTAGGGTTGCCAACTGCCCCATATTAGCCGGGACATCCCGTATATTGGGCTAAATTTGTTTGTCCCATACGGGACCACCCTTGTCCCGTATTTCCCCCACTAAGGTAGAGCATTCCTATGAGACCTTTCGCGCCAAAATGGCATAAAGCGCAGAAGCAATTACCGTTAATTTATATGGGAAAAAATTTTGAGCGTTCCCAGACCCAAAAAATAACCTACCAAATCATACCAAATAACACATAAATCCTAAAATAACGCTAACATATAGTAAAAGCAGGAATGATATGATAAATACACAGCCCATATAAAGTAGAAATAGTGTAGTTTCACTGAGCAGAATCACCAAAAACAATTTGTAGAAAAAAATCAGCACATACACGCATGTGCACGTCACGCATGCGCACACAAGTCCCCGCACAAGACTTCATGGTCATGATAGTCTTTCTCAGGGTAAACACAGTGAGAAAGTTGGCAACCCTACCCCCATCCCTACCCCCACCCACCCCCGGTCGGCCAGTCCGCAAGAATATTGTCAATACTAAACTGGTCTGCGGTGCAAAAAAGGTTGGGGACCCCTGGCTTCGAGGGAACATTGTTGGAAGCTACATGAGTGTGGCACTGGAAGAAGGTTTTTTGTGCAATGCTTCTAGGATGATACATAGTCACAGGATTTGGAAGAAGAGCAATTAGTTATTTAAGTTCTTGAGATGTTTTAACTTTTGTTACTTAATTAAGTTAGTTTCAATGATTTTAATTGTTTTTGCATGTGACGTCCACATTCTTTAAGCATATGGGTTTATTTTGCGTATCTAAGATGACTTCTTTGCTTCACTTCGCCATGTCAAAATACTGGAGCAAGGTTTCCAGTGAACGATTGTGCCTGAGAGTACTTTAGAACAGTGAATGGGGTATGGGTGGATGGCAGCGATTTTGAGTTAACAGAAGATTACTCCCCTCTCCTGCTCTAATTTTATGACTCTGCAGTATTATGAAGCATGACTGAAAGCATTGTCAAAGAGGTAGATTTTGGAAAAGTTTTCTGGAAAGAATTACAAAACTAAATTCTCTGGCAGCTAGTGACAAAACCATCAAAATTGAACAAGGTAATGGCATTGCTAGTAGAAGCTGAGCTGTGTTGCACTGGACAATCATGATGGATGACAATATAACTAACACCCCCATTATATGAGGAAGGAACCAATAATACTGTGCATCATACTCAGAGGTGATCCAATTACACTGAAAAATGAACAAAATGGAACTAGATTATTTTCATGGCTAAGCCCTGTAGTTCCCACTGGTAACAAGAAACTAAATATCTTGTTAATGTCATTTGGCTGTTCACTGTTACAGCTTACAACGCTAAAAATTAGGCTGAGTGATCCTTCCTGTCCATCACATCTATGAATAATGGCTTTAGACAAAATCCAGAAAAAGGTCACTGACCTACCAACCGGTTCCAAGTAATTGAACATCAACAGTCTCGGTGTAACATTTAGGTAGACATTATGGATCACTTCTGTTACATCATGAAACAGCATTCACAATCTTCCACAAAATAGACATTTTCCTCCAGGCTGCAGAAATGTTATCTAAAGTTATGACCGTCAATCGACTCAACTTCAATACTTCCTTTACCAGTTTGGCTTCAGAGCTGGAAGACTATGGTTTTTTGTATCAGGTGGATAGTAAACCTGGAAAAGAGAACAAAGTCACCTTGGCCTCCTGGAGCAGTGATGAACTCTGGAGGAAATCTTAAATCTTAAGACCACAGCTGACTTTCAGGGAGAACTTGAAGTAGTCATGGGGACACTGGCAAACTAGGTAATATTTACCAATTAATTTGCATAATTAAAACCGAGTATCTTCTATTGGTGTTCAAATTGGCGGCTCTATCACCTGGGCTAGGACAATGGAATGAGATATTGGGAAGGTCAGCTAGTTCATAATGAATGGCAGGGAGGGTTCAGGTACAGAGGTGCCTACTCCTATTTAATAAGTTTTTATGAATTCTCATGACAGGATGGTTAGGATTGCTAGATAGTTGCTTAAGTACTTGTTGTTTCCCCTAGGGTCTTTGTTTTCTGACTAAAGACTGCTTTGTCTGCATCATATTCAACCCACTGGAGGTTCAGTGAGCAGATTTTCCATCCTGAGAGCTGGGAGGGCTTCTGAAAATCCCCGTTGGATTCCTGAGGAGCAGAAGAGTGTTAAACGCATTCAGCAGAGACCGAGGTTGACGGCAATACTGGGAACCAAGACTTTATCAAGGACACCTGGGTAAGTCCCAGCAGGAGAACTGCTACTGCTTAGATCTTCCCCATTGAAACTTAAGGCACAGATAGACGGCAGAATCAGAACCACAGTCAGGTTTAATATCGCCAGCATATGTCATGAAATTTGTTGTCTTTGCAGCAGCTGTACAATGCAATATATAGTAATAGACAAAAACATGAATTACATTAAGTATATATACCATATATATTAAATAGTTAAATTAAGTAAGTAGTGCCAAAGTAAAAACAAAAAAAACATTGAGGTATTGTTCATGGGTTCAATGTCCATTCAGAAATTGGACCGCAGCGGGGAAGAAGGTGCTCCTGAATTGTTGAGTGTGCCTTCAGGTTTCTTTACCTCCTTTTTGATGATAGCAATGAAAACAGGGCATGACCTGGATGATGGGAATCCTTAATAATGGATGCTGCCTTTTTGCATTGGCCCAACACATCCTAGGTGACCCAAAATTGAGCTATTTAAGTTTCTTCCACTATCTAGTAGTTGTTCTGCAACTCGTAATTTAATTTCTTATTGAAACACAGTTCAGATGTGTGGGTGTGTTCCTGCCTCCACCACTTCTTGAGTAACAGAATGACTTTTTTTTTCATTATGCCCCCTGCAATCCTTTTTACAATACGTATCTCAAGTCCATGTTCCCTACTCATCAACCTCAGGAAAATAGGTCCTTCCTGCTTGCCCAGTCTCAGCCTCTCAGGATTTTATGCACCTAAATTAAATCTTCCTTCAGGCTTTCTTTTTGGTTCAACGGTTTCTTACATTTCAAGGAAACCCATTGGGATGTTTCTCAACATTATGAATATTATGTAAGTGCAAATTAAGCATATTTAAAAAGGGCAATAGCAGGAGGCTTACAACCTAATTGGTGTTTTAATATTCAAGTCCTCCAGTATCCACAAGAATATCAGAATTACAAACATGAGATATAATGGCTGGATTTATGAAGCAACCTTCTTGAGCAGATTATACACACCCCTAAAATATTGTTGTTCTCTGTCCATTTATTGCACCTACCTGTAAGATGTTTAATTTGGTTTTGCTGTCTGAGTCGCGTGCGTGTTTCCTAATGCACTTTCAGCAATGTGTAGGGTTAATTATGGTGACTTATTGAAGCATGGCTGAGGGATAGCTAATCACAATTCAGCATTCAATCAGAACCAACAAGTGGTTTAGCAGCCCATTAATGGTGCTAAACTGCTTGTGAATGATCTTAATTGTCATTGAAGCTGTATCAGCAATGGTCAATGCAGCAATCCTTGTGTGGAATATGCAAATTGAAACACTAATAAAGGGACTAAGAAGCCCAGAAACTAACTTCAAACAAGAGGCCGTGCATATTACTGTAAATTTAATAAATGGGCAGAGGAAGCTACTGGATTAAAAGCACACCTCACATACCAATCAATCCATTCAGTGGAAATTTTTTTCACTAACCTTCTGTGGCTCAGGAATATGTCTATATAAAAATGTCCGACTGGAACAAAACGCTGTCCAGGTGAACAGTAAGGATTGTCACATAGGAAATATAGAGTCATGGAGTACCACAGCATTTAAACAGGCCCTTCAGCCCCTCTAGTCCATGCTAAACTTTTATTCTGCCTAGACCCATATACTTGCACTTGGTTCACAGCCCTCCATATCTCTCCCATCCATGGACTTACCCAGACCTCTCTTAAGTGCTGTAATTGAACCTGCATCCTCCATTTCCACTGGCAGATATATAATGGAGCAGGCCATTTACTTGATCTGCCATTCATACATTATTGCACAACATCTAACCCCTTGATTTCCTAAAGGCATTGTAATTTATGAAGTGCTGATTGGAATAATGCAGCAATGTATCCACAACCTCTTGAGCAGAGAATTACAAGGATTTATTACACTTTGGATGAAAACATTTTTGCTGATTTTTTGTTCTGATGGTCAACCCCTTATTTCAAGACTGTGACCGCTCACCACAGCAGAGAGAAAAAAAAATGTAATCTTAAAAGTTTCTGCCCCTTCGGGCAGTTAATCATGTCAACCATTCTAGTTTGTCCCGTAAGATGGCGGCGTGCATGCTCACATCAGTCTCTCTGGGGCCAACCAAAGGTGCTTTTTCCTTTGTAAAATGTGGTTTTATACATAGTAAGACTATGATTCCACTAACTACATGTACAGCAGACCCACTGCATCAGTGAGCTGCTGATTGTTCAGAGTAACTGGCTGGGGAGTCATAAGAGCCAGTTAGCGGTTCAGGGAAGGTGGGTCGGCCTGTCAGGCTGAGAGAGTTGGGGTGCTGAGGAGGTTGAGTTGAACTGTCAGCCTGTCAGGCTGTAGGAGGAGCTGGATTGGGTTTGAAAGAGTTAACCTGAGTGCAGACCATGCTGTCTGCTATTTGGAGGCATCAGAGTTGGTGCCTTCGAGTTGGCGCAAAGACAGCATATAGTGACTGTCTTGGACATTTCTTTTGCGATCGCAAAGCCCTTTTAGACATTGATTGCCAAAGGCCTGCTTCCCTTGTTTGGTGGGGAGACAGGAGGTGAGGCAGCGGTGGCACCTGGGTTGTTGTGATGACTAGGCCTCAAGCCGTGGGCTCGTGTTGTAGCGTGACATCCACGCTCGGTTGGAGGTTGCCTCTCCCATCGGTGCTGCCCTCCAGTGTTGGGTTGGTGGAATTACAAATTGGACTGCCAAGAACCATCACTTTGTGGGACAAGTCATTCAGGGTCTTGGACTAAAACTGTGATTTCTTATGTGACTATGTTCTTTTGTTCCCCCTTCTCACTATTTTGAATGCATGTGTGTGCTTTTCACCCTGGCCCAGAGGAACACTGCCTCGTTTGGCTGTACCCAGGTATGGTCTGAATGACAATTAAACTTGACTTGATTGATTAGATTTGATTTGTTTAGTCACCGTATACACCTCCCATCACTATACCTCTATTGCTTCAGTCTACTGCACTACATTTGTTTTGTGAACAATTTAAATCACTTTTTATAAGCCTGTTTACATTATTAATACATGCAGGTATTTGAATTGAACTAAACTGAATTGAATTGACTGTATTACTTACATCCTTCACATACAATAGGAGTAAAAACCTTAACATTATGTCTCTGTCCAAATGTGCGTCGTGTATTTATAATAATTTGTAATAAATAGTATGTACAACAGGGCGGTCAATATAGCATAGAAATACAATTGTATTAGGATTTGGGGACTCATGCCAAACTTCTTCAACCGTCTGAGGAGAAAGAGGTGCTTTTGTGCTTTTATCGCCACATAGCCAGTATGTAGAGACCATATGAGAACCTCAGTGATGTGTATGCCAAGGAACTTAAAACTGTTCATCCTCTCAACCCCAGATCCATTAACGTCAATAGGGGTTAGCCTGTCTCCATTCCTCCTGTAGTTCACAACCAGCTCCTTTCTTTTTACTATGTTGAGAGGTTGTTCTCTTGACACCACTATGTCAGGGTGATGACTTCCTCTCTGTAAGCTGCATCATTATCATTTGAGATAAGGTCAATCAGTGTAGTGTCATCAGCAAATTTAATTAGCAGATTAGAGCTGCGGGTGGCAACGCAGTCATAGGTATACAGAGAGTAAAGTAGGGGGCTTAGGACACAGCCCTGAGGGGCTTCTGTTTTCAGAGTCAGAGAGGTGGAGGTGATCTGACAGGATGTCTAGGATCCAGCTACACAAGGCAGGGTGAAGGCCAAGGTCTCTGAGCTTCTTGTTAAGCCTGAAGGGAATTATGGTGCTGAATGCTGAACTGTAGTCCAAGAGCAGCATTCTCACATCCCTCTTCTCCAGATGTGTAAGGACGGTGTGTAGAGCCGTGGCTATTGCATCATCTGTCGATCAGTTCCGTCAGTAGGTGAATTGTAGGGGGTCCAGTGTGGGTGGCAGCATGCAGCAGATGTAGTCCTTGACCAGCCTCTCAAAGCATTTGCTTATTATTGAGGTGAGTGCGACAGGACACCAGTCGTTCAGACATGTTACCTTGGTCTTTTTAGGTACAGGAACAATGGTGTAATTATGCATATTTTATTCCATATCTTTACCTTAACTTCTAAATTATTTTTTATTTAATTCTTTATTGTTTATAATTGTAGAATGTTGTATTTAGTTGCATGTTGCACCAACAGACCTCAACAAGTTCCTAATGAATGTAAATGTATATGGTGAATTAAGTTGATCCTGGATCATTTTATCGACCCTGTTCATCTACATGTGAATGAATTACATTTTCAAGGACAGCCCTGGCAGATTTAATGTGACCTAGAACTCTTCGTTCTAGGGGAAAGTACAGTAAATGCTTTTAATCTTGTGGATAGACCTTTTCAGCATTTTGTATACTGTACAAGGAAACGCTATTGCAATATCCACACCATTACTGTGGGACTGTTCATCTCAATAAATGAGTTCCATGCATCTGTCTGGGTTACTTGTCCCTTTCCCCAATGTGTAGTTGTCTATTTAATTTTTTAATCTGCTGTCTGCGGAACCTTGAATTCTTCCAGTGGTTCGGTATTGTTCATCCAGACAATCACTGTGACAGAGCTACATAGTGTTACGTACCCCGTAACTGAGTTGCCAAACCAGCAGAAATGGATCACTCAGTTGGAGTCTGGATTACTAGAACTAAGAAAGTTTTATTAAAGAAACAAGCAACACAGTACTCTAATCAAAAGGATAATGAATGCAACAGTTCAGCAATGATAAACATACATGTACACAGAATTCAGATAACAGGATTAATCAAGATCTATTGTAGTCTAGGGGGAAATGACCAGTTTCAAAGTGACGCAAAGTTCAGTTCAATTCGCAGTAATCGCTGCTGTGGGAGATGGACAGTGTGGGGGAAGGAGAGAGAGAGCAAAAACGAATGAATATTCAAACAGCTTCCACACACAGACCTTCGCAGTCAACTGTCGGGCGAGTCCTTTGTGATGTCATCTGAGGTCACCGACCGTGACCCCTCCATTTCCAGATACGATCGTTTCCCTGCGCTGAACCTGGCACCCAGGCAAGGGTGGACACAAACCAGGTTCCCGCCGATCGTGCCTTTCCACCCTGTGAGTTTATGGCCCGGTACTTCCCACCGACTTGTGAGAGACGCACCGCTTCCAGGGTCTGGTTACCTCGGGTGTCGTGTGTGTCCGCCTTAGCAAACCTGTCCCTTTTTATCCCCCTGCTGGGGTATCGCCTGTCCATCACTTCAAACAGTTCAGGGTTCAAAGGGGGAGCCGCTCTTGACAGCTCTCCTTCCTTCATTAACATCTCCAAATGCTGCTCCATTGTTTTCCTTATCTCTCTGTCTCCTGAAGACAGGTGGCAGACCAACTGCTGATTCCACAGGACAGCTAACATCTTAATCTATGTGTATTCTTGTCACAATAGGTTGTCCACATAAGACCATAAGATGTAGGAGCAGAAGTAGGCCATTCGGTCCATCGAGTCTGCTCCATCATTCAATCATGGGCTGATCCAATTCTTCCAGTCATCCCCACTCCCCCACTTTCACCCCATACCCTTTGATGCCCTGGCTAATCAAGAACCTATCTATCTCTGCCTTGAAATACACCTAATGACTTGGCCTCCACTGCTGCTTGTGGCAACAAATTCCACAGATTTACCACCCTCTGACTAAAGTAATTTCTCCGCCTATCAGTTCTAAAAAGACGTCCTTCAATCCTGAAGCTGTGTCCTTTTGTCCTAGAATTCCCTACCATGGGAAATAACTTTGCCATATCTAATCTGTTATGAATGACAACCAAGGCCTTACTGTTCTAAGGATTTAAAGAAGTTCCCATTTCATTTGTCTCCCAGAAACCAGGCTTTGTATTATTTTGAAGGAAATCATAGAATAAATCCTATGTTTGGAATAAAATCTCATAATAATCTCCAGATAATAACCTCCATGAAAAACATGGAAGTCTCTAAATTGGATCCGAACTGGGCACAACAGCTCAGGTCACTTGATGCACAAATGGTGTTTAAGTTTTGTAGGACTTGTCTGTGGCAACATTGATCAAAATATGGACCATGCAATCCATTTTCCCCCTTTACAGACCTGATGGTGATGCTGCAGAGTTAAATTTTCTTTCCTCAGAAGTATTCAAATGGTTATATAATCTTAAACTGTATATAATTATTGTCTCAAGTCAACTACACACAAGAAGAAAATAGCTCTGCCCACATCTGTGAATCAGTTGTTCAAAGTTCAAAGTAAATGAAATGTAATAGTGACACAGCATTGCTGTGAGGAAGGTTTGACAACTCTAGATATTTAGGGCTTCATACAAGATGGAAGATAAAGACCAAATTCTCAGAATGAGCTTTGCTAATGGTGAGAGTCCATTGTCTACTGACCAACAACACCTAAATTCATTGTGATATGATAGAGGGAGGTTGTTACTGCCCTTTTTGCAGCTGCTGTTTAGGACAGCAAGAAGCTTCTCCAGTTCTGATGGTGTTCAGGGTTTCCTTCATCATGTCAGTAGCTTCCTCTTGGTTTTCACTACTCAGTCATGCAAGTCCTGGGTGGAGACTCAGGAATACTGTCCCACTCAGATGTAGAAGGACTCTTCATCGCTGTTTCCATAACAATTTTTGTTTCAGCAGTCAAGGTTATTAGCCCTGAGCTGAATCCCTGAACCTGGAGGACTGGTGGACCACTTTTAGTCTGGCCTCTACCCTTTGATCTGTTTCGCATGGGTGACCCTACCAAGAGCCAAAGCATAGTGCCTTGACAGCAGCCATTATAGCTCACCAGGTCATTGAGGCACACAAGCCTCCAAACCACAAGGTTGTGATCCTTTTGGATGATAGAGGGAGGTAACCATCTTTAACTATATATTTTTAAAATTATTTAATCTCTATTTTCTATCACACTATCATAAACCTTTATATATAGCATTTATGCTGTATGTATAGATGGATGTTATTCTCAGTTCTGTTCAGGAATATGAAATGTTAACTTTTGCTTATCTCTCTTCACAGACATTGCTTGGACTACTAGGTGTTTTTGTTCATATCCTCAAGCATACAGAATAAGTGAGAGCTTGTATAAAGTGCAACAGCTGGTGCCATCCCATTCCATCAGTGAATGAAGCAACATTCTTCAGTGCTTGCATAAATTGAATTGACTGTATGCTAGAAAGTTTTTCATTTGGGACACTGACAGATATAGAGGTATATCCCGAAATTCTGATCATGTAACATCTACTTTCACCCCAGGAATTTTGAAAATCTGTATTTTTAAGTAAATGAGCAATTATGCTTCTACCTTCAGAATTTATTGCCATAATCGATTCTTAGGGACATCAAAGGTACCCTATATTCCATTGTTCTATACTCCATATTCAAAGTATTCCATTGTACTCTAAATTTATCTTGTGGCCGGTGACAATAGAAAGAAAGTGACACATTATGGGTGTGTGTTCATTCACTAGCTGCTTTAAAACTTTGATTGTTTAAAGGCTTTTAACACTTTAAGCATAAAATCAATGTTCATATTATCCCCCTTGAAGTAAATAACATGTTTGCTGCAATTTAAGTTTCTAATTGAAATATCCATAGATATTAAGGTCAAAACAAATGTTCCAAGGCATTTTAGAACACAAATGATGCATGAAATGACTACTAATTCTCATCTGAAATCGACATTCCACATGTATATGCATGCAGCTGAAGCAAATTTGTTGGCAGAGAGTACAAGGAGATATTTAAAGAAGTGGCGGTAATGTTTATTTTAGGATATAGTGTTAAGTGGCTAATATGAGATTAGCTGCTGATTCTATATTATGCCAGTTTTCATTTGATTGAAAGTTTAGCAACATATGCAGCCAATTCAATGGTTTGTTTAACATTATTGGTTAAAATGAGAACTGCCAGCAATGAATGTAAAGAAATTGATTTATAAACTTAATAAGTATTCACACAACACCAGCAAACATTTCATCTAAAGTTGTGATTAATTCAGTGCTGATAATAAAGATTAATAAACATGCATACAGGATTGTAATTATACCTCTGGCCATTTTAAAATGTCTGTGCTCATGTGAAATCAGGTGGATTCTTGTAGTTGTAGAACTGAGACTATCGCAATGCAGGCTAGTTTATATTTTTATCATGTGTTAGTTTTCCCCCACTGGAACTGATGCTCCCCGTTCTAAGCGGTTTCCATCACATAGAGTAAACGGATCAGGAGTATTCTCCCTCTTTTATTTCTATTGCTGCAATAACTGGCAGGTGTATTTTGAACACATTTAAATAGTACTCTTCTGTGGGACTCTGTGCTTTAACATATCAGCCTCACCAGGAACTGACAAAAATCATTACCAACAGTTGCAGGTGGGGGAAAATGACAAGAACCTGAAGCTTAGGAACTTAAAACTCCTGACCATCTGGATGAAAGGCAGGTTTTCTACTGACTATGCTATGGGGAAATGCAAAATTATGGATATTTTAATGAGCGGATGGTAAATATTCACTGAAGTCTGCACAAACACTGTTTTAATATCTTTTGAAGGAGTTCCACTGATTTTAACAAGGGCATACTGGTAACTTATCATCTGTGGAGAGCATCATAAACAAAGCCCTTTGTTAGTCGAGTGGTCATTTAACAGTGCATCTTAAAGACCTTCCCCCTCATTATCATTAGCTAATTCCACCAGTGTCTGTAGTTATTCAGGATCAGGTGCAATGACAGATGGAGTATGCCCAGGATATGTGTCCCTTTACCACACGCAGTCAGGAAAATAGGGTCAGGCTGCAGGAGGTGCAGGATTCACAGCTGCAGCAACGCAATATTGGCAAGATGCCCAACCACAGGAACTGGTAGTAATTACAGTTTAATTCACTGTAGCTGTATTACCTGTTCCTTCCTTCTAACAAGTGACTTAAATTCAAAACCAAGCAATTGAACTCTTTAGGCTATAGTTCCATGAAAAGCATTTATTATTCAAATGTTCAAAGCAGCTGTTAATATATCAGGAAAGCAAAACATAGAGCCTTTTGGAAGTTCAGGACCCCTCACGGTGCACAAATTGCTCTTTGTTTGAGGTGTAGTCACTGCTGTAATGTAGGAATTGCAGAAGCAACTTTCCGCCATGGCATTGTGATAGTACACAAAGGGTCAAAGTTACCACTTGCAAAATTAGACCGGATGACATACTTTGGCCAGAAATCAAGAAACAACCTCTCCTGCTCTTCAGAGGAATAAAAGTGTCATTGGATCTTTTATGCCTTATCTAAGATAGCAAACACATTGTCATTTGGAGATTCAGTCTGAAAGATCAACCAATTTAGCATTCCATTAGTACACTGGTCGAGTGTCAATTTAGATTTCTCTGCTTAAGTTACTGGATTGGCTTTGAAACCACAGCCTTCTAACTTTGATTCAAGTATTCCAATCACTGAGATAAGGTTAACATTTTTTCTAAATCATGAAATATATATTTTAAATGAGTTGATCTGAGTTATTTTTATTCTCTCGCAATTTTATTGATAGACCGTGAATGGAATATGCTACCCACAGTTTTTTGACATTTCGATTTATCAACCAATTCAAAAGTAAATTAAAGTTAATTTCAAAAAGTGCTTTAGAATAAGTTTTTTGTGATGATAATTATAATAAGGGCCTTAGGAAGTCACATTTAGCCCAGCATCAGGAGAGAGGAATTCGGCTATTTTCCATCTTGTATTTTGTATATTGCTATATACGAGGGGTGATTGATAAGATCGTAACCTAAGGTAGAAGGAGTCAATTTTAGAAAACCGTGCACATTTATTTTTCCTGCATTTACACAGTTAGTGCAGCGGTCATGGAGCATACAGATCCCTTCTTTGTAGAAGACGGCGTCTTAGACCTCCAGGTGGTCCACAGCAGGGGTGATTGATAAGTTTGTGGCCTAAGGTAGAAGAAGATGAGTTATTAACTTCAAACTTTCTGCATAATCACTCAGAGTTGAACTGCACGTGCATGTAACGAGAGTGTCTTGGACCTCCAGATGGTCCACAGCAGGGGTGATTGATAAGTTTGTGGCCGAAGGTAGAAGGCGATGAGTTATACAGCTCTCGTTACATGCACATGCAGTTCAACTCTTTGAGTGAAAATGCAGAAAGTTTGAAGTTTCTCCTCACCTCCTTCTACTTTAGGCCCCGAACTTATCAATCACCCCTGCTGTGGACCACTTTCTGGAGGTCCAAGACGCCGACTTCTACAAAGAAGGGATCTGTATGCTCCATGACCGCTGTACTAAGTGTGTAAACGTAGGCAAAATAAATGTGCTAGGTTTTCTAAAATTGACTCCTTCTACCTTAGGCCACAAACTTATCAATCACCCCTCTTATTTGAAGAATCAAGAGTAGAAAAAAAGCACTTTTTACATTCTATGCATTCTATCAGTGAATTTTAATTCTAGCATTTTGCTCACCTTTGATTTATGGTTGCAGTGCCTTTACATACCAAAGCTCTACACTTTAAGATTCACTCCCAAATCATCTTCACTCTCTCCAAGTTCAAGGACCATCATTAACGTTTAGCTCTTTTAATAAGGCTCAAATATTATTTTGCTTTATAATGCTCCTGTGACATAGCTTGAGATATCGTTCTGTCATAATACAATGCAGGATACTATACCAACGCAAGTTATTTTCACTGCTTATGTTACATCGAAATCAGACTAATCAATCTTTGCAAAGACACAATAGGATATCTACCTTTTTAACAGCTTTTAAGCATTAATAATGTGAGATTGATTTTGGACTGTCATGTCGGAATGTTGGTACCCATCTCAAAGTATTGTGAAGTTTGGAGGCATTTATTTATGTTGAGGGCTGTCAGAACATGAGATGTTTTGATACATGCAGGCGGAAACATTGTATTTTTAAGGAAAATTGGATTAGAGAAGATAAAGTGAGCAAGTGTGGGGTAGCGGGATTTGATTTAAACTGTTGTAGTAAAGAAAAGTTTCCAAGTCGATGGGCCAAACGGCTTCGATTTCTGCTGGGTGTAAAATTGACTCTACTATCAGGTACATGACTGCTGAAGTAGTAAAGCCAACGGAGTTGATCCTTCTATAGTTATCTTTTTATCACTGATAATGTAAATTCCGACAGTGTAAGTATTTTCAAAGATTACCAAGCATTGCATTTCAATATGCTTCCTGGTACATGCAGTTAAATAGATAACAGCTTTTCTGTTATATCACATGATTAGATTACATCATGCAGGCTCCTGTGGCTGGCTTCCACAATCCTTCC
The DNA here is from genome assembly GCF_030028105.1 of Mobula birostris. NCBI lineage: Eukaryota > Metazoa > Chordata > Chondrichthyes > Myliobatiformes > Myliobatidae > Mobula > Mobula birostris. Next base: position 24,841,121 of record NC_092388.1, read on the forward strand.
TTCAAGAAAAAAAATGATGTTGTCAAAGCTAAATAAAACTGATCCTACAAGCTGGAACTGTACACACTTATAAAAATATCACAGGTTGAAGTACATTTCAAGGATTCAACACATCTCCGCGTTCAGACTGATTGCTTGACGTGCACTTCTGTAGTTGTGATATCACCCGGATTCCTTTATGATGTGCAACCTGTAACATTCTGCATAAAATGAACGACATGTACATTTATTCCTCCTATATATTAATTTTAGTTTCTCTGGGGAAAATGCTTCCAGATACAGAAGAGACTCCTGGCATTAAGATTTTAACTGGGAAGACAAAGCATGCATTGAGGCCAAAAAGCAACATGAAATTCGTATTCATCTTTGGTGAACAAATAATAAACCATATTCTCAAATATTTCCAACAATGAACAGTGCATTTGGAGCCGAGAATAAAACAAAGGACAACATTTGCTTAAAAAATAAATTCAGGAAAAAATGATAGTGTAGTGTTTGGACTAATCCTTGGAGGGAAATACCTTTGGGACAAAATACTCAAAACTCAAATATGAGGAAAACAAGTGAAATGATAAGGGCTAGCTTTTATATGTTACCTTAAAAACTTTCTCCCATCTTTCTGGTCTGTGTGATAATTCTTAGCAATCAGGCGAAATCCCAGAGAAACAACTGTTGAAAAATATTCTCACGGCCCGTTTGCCTTCTGGTGAATGAAATTTAAAAAAAATATAGGGATCTACAAATGTTGAAAACTAAAATAAAAACAGAAAATGCTGGAAACATGCAGACAATAATAAGAAGGGTGGAAGAGCAGGTAGTATTGAGGAAGAAGGAGGCTAAAGAAGGACTTAGCTTTGGAGAATAGACAAAGAAGTGGCAGCTGGAATATAGTGTAGGGAAATGTATGTTCATGCATTTTGGTAAAAGGAATAAAAGCATACACTACTTTCTAAATAAGGAGGAAATTCAAACATCAGAGGTGCAAAAGGACTAGGGAGTCCCCGTGCAGGATTCCCTAGAAGTTAACTTAAACATTGAGTCCGTGGTCAGGAAGGCAAATGCAATGTTAGCGTTTATTTCTAGAGGACTAGAATATAAAAGCAAGGATGTAATGGTGAGGCTTTAAAAGACATTAGTCCGAAAGCACTTGGAGTATTCTGAGCAGTTTTGGGCCCCTTATCCAAGAAAGATTGTGCTGGCATTAGGGAAGGTCCAGAGGAGGCTTACAAGAGTGATTTGAGGAATGAAAGAGTTAATGTATTTGACGGCACTGGGGCTGTACTTGCTGGAGTTTAGAAGAATGAGAGGCTTATTATAACCTATTGAATATTGAGAGGCCTAGGTAGGGTGGATGTGGAGAGGATGTTTCTTATACTGAGGGAGTCTAGGACCAGAGGATGCAGCCTTAGTATAGAGGAATGTCCCTTTAGAATAGAGTTGAGGAGAAATTTATTTTGCCAGAGGGTATCAAATCCATGGACTTGATTGCCACAGATGCTTGTGGAAGCCAAGTGATTTGGCATATTTAAAGTAGAGGTTGATCGATTCTTGATTAGACAGGACATTAAGGATTTTGGGGAGAAGCTAGGACAATTGGATTGAGAAGGATAATAAATCAGCCGTGATGGAATGGCGGAGCAGACTTGATGGGTTGATGGCCTAATTCTGCTCTTACGTATTATGATCTTAACACTCACTGGGCAAGGCATCATCATTGGAAAGAAAACCAGTGCAGGTCAGAAACCCTTTGTCAGAAATGAAGAGAAATTAAGTTTTTTACTTGCAGGGAGTATTCAATAAAACAAAGGGAATATCTCTGACAGAGTGAGGCCAGGGTTGCCATGGGGATAAGATGAAGAGATTTACAATGAGAGACTGAATAACTTCCCATGTAAAATTTTTACTCTGTCATTTTCTTTTCATAACTCTCAACATTAAGGATGATTTAAATTTGGGTATATACCAGAGAGTCCACAATTAGCAATTTAACATGTTACATTTGTTTTGTCTACCCTTATGTATGGTTGTTGCATGAAACCAGTCCTGTCCATACTGCTCCTAACTTGCATGGATTAGCATGATAACATAGGCAACCTAATATTATGTACTGTAAAAGGTTGATTGTACTTCTCAAAAGAAAGTTGCATCATGGCTGGAAGAAGTGTTGACAACCCTGTCTGATCTATAAGCAACAATCGTCCTTCAAGTATCTCTTGAGTCCTTTTAAAAGACCCAGAAGATGCCTTTCATTTTCAGCTATGCTAAGACTGAAGTGTGACATCAGAACACGACTGTGCAGGTTTCAATAATTGCGAATCATTTGATTATCCCCCTGTCCATATTGGTGTCAGTCACAGCATTGTCACACATAGATCCCTTTGCTGAGAAGTTGTCTAATCAGAAACAGAATCAGGTTGAATATCACCAGCATATGTTGTGAAATTTGTTGTCTTTACAGCAGCTGTACAATCCAATATATAATAATAGAAAAAAAACCTGTGAATAACAGTAAGAATACATATATATTAAATAGATAAATTCAATAAGTAGTGCAAAAACAGAAATAACAAAAAAAATAGTGAGGTAGTGTTCATGGGTTCAATGTCCATTCAGAATTCTGGTGGCAGAGGAGAAGAAGCTGTTTCTAAATTATTGAATGTGTGCCTTCAGGCTTTTGTACCTCCTTCCTAGGGGTCCTTAATGCCTTTTTGAGGCATTGTTCTACTCTTCTTTCTGAACTGGTCTTAGTTGGTGGAATACATAGATGCATGGAAACAAAGATATGTAAATGCACCAAAATGTATAAGTAGCAATTAGCTAGGTTAGTTATGTTTATGTGTAACTTTTGGGGGAAAAAAGGGAATATTTTCTTTCTCTAATTTTGTTGCAATCATTAGAAGAAAGATCTAGTTAAAAAAAGGTGGGGGAGGGAGAAATAAATGCTATAACAATTGGCTAAATTGGTGCAGACTGTCATGACAAAGAATAAGCTTGAGATGGTGGATTTAGCGTCTACCACTCAGAATGGAAATTGACCCCTTAACCCTATGGTCGTATAATAATTTAGCATCACTTTTATGTTGTAATTTTGATCAGTTTTTTAAAAAATACGAATTCAAAATTGTTTGCTGTAAGTTGCACAGTCATTAGATTGATTTGATAGGAAGGGCCTTTGTACCTCATCCTGTTGCCTTGTAAAATAATATGGGCATCTGCTAATCATATAATGGCAGGGTAAGCCTTGCTTGGATTATTGGGAGACAGCTGCACTTGAAAAACTTGATTATTCATTTATTCACCTAAAGAGACACTGAGTGTGAATTCTAAATTTACCTCCTCAGGAGCTGTTCGCTCTTCTCTCACTTCTCTTGCTTCCACTCTCAATTTTTTTATTTTTCTTTATTTCCCATTAGAACTCATGTTCTCAGTTTTTTTTTGATTTGCACAGTTTGTCTTATTTTGTACATTAGTTGTAGTCAGTCTTTGTTTATGTATAGTTTTTCATAAAAATCTGTTGTATTTCTCCTTTTTTTTCCCTGTAAATTCTTACAAGAAAATGAATCTCAAGGTAGCATATGATAACATATATGCACTTTGATAATAAATTATTTTGGACGTTCAACTAATGTGACTCATACAAAAGAATAACATTGGCTTGACAAAAACTACAGAAGTAAATATCCAAACAACAATTTCTGATAGCCTGCACAGTAAGGACAAATCTTATGCAAATTCACATCTCTGTAATTGCATCATAAAAGGAAAACTTATTCTATAACTATATTCCGTTCAGTCTGGGTAATCATTTTGTTTAGTTCCTTTCTTTCCTTCTTTCTTTCTTTCTTTCTTTCTTTCTTTCTTTTTGTTTAGTTCCTATGTTGCCGCAATTCAAGTCAGTGAAAATAGTGATTGCTGGTCACTCATTGTTTGTGTATGCTCTGACCTACATTGATTCTCAATCTAACTAAACCTCCATTTTAAATCTCTGACATGAGATTCTGTAGGTGTTGGATATCCTGAGTAACACGCACAAAATGGTGGAGGAACTCAACATGTCTGACAGCAAGCATGGAGGAGAATAAATGGTTGACTTTTTGGGCTAAGATCCTTCATCAAGATTTGAAAGGAAGGGAGAAGAACCCCGAATAAGAATGTTTGGTGGGGGAGGGTAGGTGGTGAAGGGAGGAAATACAAGCTGGTAGGTGATAGGTGAGAGCAGGTAAGGGGAAAGGTGAGTTGTCAGGGAAGGGGGAGGTAGAAGTAAAAAAGTTGGGAGGGGAGAGGTGGAAAAGGTAAAGAGCTGAAGAAGAAGGAATCTGATAGGAGAGAACAGTGGACTAGAAGAAAGGGAAGGAAGAGGGGTAACAGAGGGAGGTGATGGGCAGGTAAGGGGAAGAGAAGGGATGAGAGGGTAACCAGAATAGGGAATGGAAAAAGAGAGTAGAGGGAGGGGTGAGTAGTTACCAGATGTTAGAGAAATTGATGTTCATGTCATCAGATTGGAGGCTACCCAAACAAAATGTGAGATGTTGCTCCTGTGACAAAAGACCAAGTTATCAGAAGATTGATGCCGATAAGAGAGACAATGGGGAAACATTCAAAATGCTAATATGAGAGACGAGAGAGATTAACGAAAAAAGACACAGTTCCGAGTATTGTCAGACCGGTTGCTTTGAACCTGAACTGTTTGAAGTTTGACGGACAGGCGACACCCAGCAGGGGGATAAAAGGAACAGGTTCGCTAAGGTAAGGGACACACCACGACGCCACGAGATAACGAGACCCTGGAAGTGCATTGTGCCCCCCCTACAAGTTGGTGGAAGTTTTGGAGGTCTGGTCGCGGGACCAAGCATAGACGCACAGGGTGGAAAGGTACAATCGGGGGGAACCTAGTGTGTGTGTCCGCCCTTGCCTGGGTGCCGGGTTCACCGCAGAAGAACAATCGTATCTGGAACGGAGGGGTCACAAGCGGTGACCTCAGAAGATATTACAAAGGGCTCGCCCGAAAGCTAACTGCGAGGAATATCAAAGGTCTGTTTGAATCCGATTTGAATATCATCATTCGCTCTCTCTCTCTCTCTCCCTCCCCAACGGCACAACAGCGATTACTGTGAACTGAACTCTGCGTCACTTGAGACTGATCCTTTTACCCCTAGACTGCAATAGAGCTTGATTGATCCTATTATCCTAGTTCTGTGTACATGTGTGTTTTATCATTGCTAACCTGTTGCATTTATATCCTTACTATTAGAGTACTGTGTTACTTATTTCTTTAATAAAACTTTCTTAGTTCCAGTAATCCAGACTCCAACTAAATGGTCCATTTCTGCTGGTTTGGCAACCCAGTTAAGGGGTACGTAACACTCCACAGCCCGAGTTTGGCCTCATTGAGCCAATATAGAGGAGGCCATGGATAGACATGTTAGTATGGGAATGGGAAGTCAAATTGAAATTGGTAGCCACTGGGAAAATATCTCATCTTTTTTAATCGTATTGGAGCCCCAAACATTTTTTTTCTATCTCAATAAACTCCTTCATTTCTATAACCACCCTGGAGACAAATGCTTCTTCAATTCTGGGCATATAAAGATGGGTGTGGGGGTGGTGGGGGGGTGGTTAGCAGGATAGCTCAACCAAAGAGAAGTACCCAAATCATAGCTAACAGACTTCCAATGCTCACGCAGAAATCTCCAGAACCTCAGTGATATTGCAGATGTTAATCTAAGTTTGCAGGGATACCCAACCCTTGAGGTTTGGAGGGTCATTTTCTGGAGAGATCATAAGATAGTGGACTAAACCTGATGCCAACAGTTCCCTACACATTATCTGACATTACTCAAAGAATACTGGGGATGTGAAGTGATATATTAAATAAAAAAATATTATCAGAGACAGAGGTACAGTAGAAAATAAATGGGATATGAGTGCTTATGTTATTAGAGGGCTATTAAGAGTGTGTTCCACTAGAGTCAGTAACTAGTCAGCGTTTTTGATGATGCACATTAATGAATTGGACTCCACTATAGCAAGGACAATGATGACCTCTGTAACATAATACAACATTTGAGTCTTTGGTTGGCATGGTGAGGAAAGATAATTTAAATTGCAGGAAGATGCAGATGGCCATTTGGACAGACAAGTGGCAAATGAAATAAATTCCAGAAAGCTGACAGGCACTGAATTTGGGAAGATGCAATAGGGCAAAGGAGTACAAAATAGATGAGAAGATATTGAATGCTGTGGAGAAACAGCAACCTTGAAATGCATGTATGTCCTCTGATTCTTAAGATGGTGAAAGAGGCAGCGGGATACATTCTCCTTTTAGTTAAAGCCTAGAATATCAGAGCAGCATGGTTAAGCCGGACACTTGACTGAGTCATAGAAGAAGATGACGAGCTTGAAAAGAGTAAGTAGAAATGAGTTTAGAGCTTGAAACCAAAATTGAAGAAATTTGTAGAAGGAAGAGAAGAAATGCCTGTTGCATACAAAAGATAGTAGGAAAATGGATCTCACTGAGAAAGAATGAAAAAGATAGAGAGTTGTATTGCAATTAAAACATTGATAAATGCTGACTTGAAGATCTCATGGTATTACGGAACTGTATAAGCATGATCTGCGGACAGATTATATCACAGAAGCCGGGGTCCCAATGAATCACCTCAGAAGGATGTAACTTGTTGAGTGCCCCAAAAATAGGCTGAGTAACCGGGAGAGGACTTGACAAATGAAGTTTAATGTGAGAAAATGTGAGGTTAAGCACATCAATAAGAGCAATTTAATAAGGATGAAACTGGCAAAGAACATGAATTCAAGTTGGGGCAGATAGGCCTTGTGCCTACTAAATGTTGAGGCATGCTTGGGGGTCAGACTAGCTACTAGTGCTCCTTATGAAGAACCATAACCAGATGACTACCAGTTTAGTGCTGGAAGTTGGGATTAGGCAGGGTGATTCTTTCTGAATAATCATCGACAGACCGACCTGAGAGGTCTCCATCAGTGCTGTAAGTTTTCTCTGATTCTTTGGACCTTAAACTCTGTCGCTCAAGTAAGCAATTGCACTGTCTTCACTCATACAATAACTGCACCAAAGGTTATTTTGAAATATAACACACATTTTGCTTATCCACAGGAACAATTTAATTAAGAACTTTATTTCCTTAAAGAAATCACGCTGCCCCATTTATACTCAAACATTTCAGGTTTCTTTTTCAGTTGTATTCTAAAGCTGGGCTGTTGACTTAATTCCAAAATTTTAGCACAATAAAACATCCAAAATTAATAATGGAGAGAATGTTGATTTAAAACAAAGTTAAATGATGGTTTATTAAAATATTTTTAGCATTCATTTCTCTAAAGTCCATAAATGAGAAAATAATGAGCTTGGCTTCATTTAAATACAGTACCTGTAGGCATATTCAATCTTAGGCTCTGGATTGTCCAATGCAGCATTTTTCAGTATTAAAACAGTGCTTACATCCACATCTGAGTTAACACTTCCACATCTGCAGTAACTGCATTTGGAAAGCTGGAGAGGAGACATTTAACTTGCATTATGTGTAAAATTACAATACAATTTCTGCTTCAGACTTTGATCTCCATACAGAACATTTTATCACTGATTTCCACAGTCTGGCTTCTGTTTTGCAAGTCTTATTATTTCTTCCCTCAGTTTCACAGCTGGACGGCTGGGGTCAATGGACCATTTTACAACTTTTGCGACCAACTTTATGCTGAGAGTAAGCTTGCTTGCTGTGAGATGAATGGGCAGGGATACTCCAGACCCTAAGGCAGCGCCTCCAAAATGGTGTCTTGCTTGTGTGCAGTATAATTTTACAATTTGCTTCTTGACCTTGACTGCTACCATCTGCATCAGCTTCCAGTACTGACAGCGTTAATAGCTTTCAAATATGTTTCAAAATCTTTGCTCGTGGGTATCTAGTGGATAATTTATGAAGCTATTTAATTCCATTATTATGCATCTCATACAAAGAGTAATTATTTTGATATCACTAAGTCATCATTATCGTTTTGTAATAAATATTGTTTACATTATCACATTTTCTCATACACTAGTCCAAGTTTGCAAAAAAACCTTTTTTTAATAAAGGCTATAATGAGTCTATTTCACTGTTTGCATTTCCAGATTCTGCTTGTAAGATAGCCAATAGTCATTGTACGAGAATCCAAAATGAAAAGATGCACTGTGAGATGCCTTTGAAGCCAAAATGGAAAGAGCAAAAAGACTCAATAGAAACAGAGGAATATCAATAGCCATAATATTTGAATAGATCCTTGACGATCCCAAAGCAATGAATTTCAATGTGACTGGGTCTATTGCAAAGCACCAAAGGTGAAATAAATCTGCTTTATCTGCACTACAAAGTAATCAGTTACTTAAAGAACAATTTTCACTTTAAAATGGATCCATGTAATTGCTCCATATTCTAGTTGCTAATCTGAAGGAATGATATGGAGGTCTGTAACCTGGTCGACAGCACATTTGTAAGCATTTGATTTAGCAACTAAGGTCAATATATAAAATTTCAGGAGTTCTAACAGAAGGCATTTGATTTTGTAAGAGGGAGGAAGGAGAGCAGTGTAACAGTGATTAAGGGCTGGGGTGTCACTGAAATTCAGTGAACTGTGAACGTGAACGGTCAAGTAGGAAATCATAAGAACGTAGGGACTCTGAGGTCAGTCATTTGTTTGTGGTGAGGTCACCTTTAATCTTTCCTTGATGCCAGACCCAGGCCACACAGGGCAGGAGTCTCACTATTGAAGTAATATGATCTGAGGTAAATTTGATTTCGTTTTTGCACTTGTGTTCTGTGGGTAATGAAAATACTTTAATCACCAATGGTGGGGACTATCAGCATGATATATGGTCTCTTAACAGAATGACTGACTTGCATGCGCACGTAACAGTCACTTTATATGGATCTATGAATTTTGAAGTTAATTATATTCTAATTATGCATTAATTGTTTATCTAAATCACCATATGTTGTTGGAAGAAGATGAGCAACTGCTCAAAATCTACAGAATTCTCCTAACATTGGTCACTAAGGACACAAATACAAAATGAACAGATCCTTGGTATGTAAAGAGAGTAAAAGATTTTTGTTTCTCACTACAGATTGAACGATATGTGGAATAGACATTCAACATAATCATTTTGGGGCTATCTTATATGTCTGTGGTGTGAATGTTGTGTTGATTCTCTTCATGAAAACAAAATTAAAAAAGATGCAAAAGATGATATACAGAATGGAAGCACTTTTCAGTACAGTAGCTAGCTGAGGACTAAATAGAGTGTAATGCTTACCTCAAACAGAGTGCAATGTACAAGTTGTTAGACCTCAAAGTGATTATGCACACATTTACAGTTGTGGCCCTAATGCTACGTTCTAATGTAGAACATTGTAACTTAGCACTGACAGTCACTTGACACCTTGTCAGATGTTAACTGAAGCAATTCAAATTTACTGCCTCCATAAATGGAAATCACATGGTTCATCTGATGAAACTGACTGCTGACTGTGGAGCAGTATAGAAAATGGAGACTTAGATGAAAGAGTAAAGATGGTTGTGCTTTTCAGAACCTGAATTATTTCTCAGGTTCAGTGAATATAAAGATAACTTCTCTGGTACAAAATCTATTCTACATCCCAATAAAAGGACAGTGAAAGCTTTACCATAGCAGGACACTGGGCATATTATATTTCTGTTATTTCGTGCATGTGTTACGTACCCCGTAACTGGGTTGCCAAACCAGCAGAAATGGATCACTCAGTTGGAGTCTGGATTACTAGAACTAAGAAAGTTTTATTAAAGAAACAAGCAACACAGTACTCTAATCAAAAGGATAATGAATGCAACAGTTCAGCAATGATAAACATACATGTACACAGAATTAAGATAACAGGATCAATCAAGCTCTATCATTGTCTAGGGGTAAATGACCAGTTTCAAAGTGACGCAAAGTTCAGTTCAATTTAGTTCAGTTCAGTTCGTAGTAGTCGCTGCCGTGGGAGATGGACAGTGTGGGGGAAGGAGAGAGAGAGCAAAAACGAATGAATATTCAAGGCTTCCAGACAGACCTTCGCAGTCAGCTTTTGGGCGAGTCCTTTGTGATGTCATCTGAGGTCACCGACCGTGACCCCTCCGTTTCCAGAAACGATCGTTTCCCTGCGCTGAACCTGGCACCCAGGCAAGGGTGGGCACACACCAGGTTCCCACCGATCGTGCCTCTCCACCCTGTGCGTTTATGGCCCGGTACTTCCCACCGACTTGTGAGAGACGCACCGCTTCCAGGGTCTTGTTACCTTGGGTATCATGTGTGTGTCCTGCCTTAGCGAACCTGTCCCTTTTTATCCCCCTGCTGGGGTATCGCCTGTCCATCACTTCAAGCAGTTCAGGGTTCAAAGGGGGAGCCGCTCTTGACAGCTCTCCTTCCCCTTCATTACACATCTCCAAATGCTACTCCATTGTTTTCCTTATATCTCTGTCTCCTGAAGACAGGTGGCAGACCAGCTGCTGATTTCACTGGTGCCAGCCCAGGCCAGCTACATCTTAATCTATGTGTATTCTTGTCACACATGCCATAAAATTACCTGAAAAAGTTTATGGACTGGTGTCTTTTCAGCACTATTCAAGATCATAGGATATCCCAAAGCTCATTGTTTCTATGAAGGGACTAGCTACTGCTTCATGGTTTGAGATGAGGGAACCAATTTTAATGTTCCTACTGAGAGCAATGCAATAAAAATGACAAAATATGTTTTATTGAAGTTAATTTAGATAACATGTATTGGACAGGCATTGGAGAGTAGGGTGTAAATTGATTACCATATAGAACATATATAAACAATCTTAAGTATCTAAAAAGAAGAACATCTATATTTCAGTTAGTTAGAAAGCTTTCATTCCTTTCCAAGGTAGACTGATTTCTCCTGAGAGAAAGACAAAATGAAAGAAATTGGGCAATTCTCTGTTGTTTATTTGGAGGCAGTTTCTGCTGACATTTATTATCTTCCTTAAAGAAAGTTTACAAAACCAGGAAATAAAATTGTCTTTGGTACCAATAGATGTCCTGTATTTCAAATGTGTTTGGAATTGCAGCAAATTAGTGGACAAATTTCTCATTATTTCAACAAAAGATTGGCTTACGTATGAAAATCTGTTCAACTGCTTTTTCAGAGGGCAGTGAGAGGGCTCAAGGATATTTTGGATCAATGAGACCAAATCAGTTGTGCTACTGAATCTCAGCTTAAGCTGTTGTTGAAGAAAAAGCTTAATTATAGCCCTAAATTTCACTGGAGGCATTGGACTTGCAATAAAACCTGGACAGGGTCATAAACGACACAACCCTTTGATCAACAACACACTTACCATATTGGACTTTCATATCTTCTGTGCCTGCAATGGAGCTAGCTAGTTCTACATCCCTCTGCAGCCTCTTCTCATCCTGGATCCTCCATAACAGAATATGATGCAACCAATCAGAATGCTCTCCACTGTACATCTATAGAAATTTGTAAGAATCTTTGGTAAAGTGAATCTCCTCAAACTGCTAGCCTTCTTCATAGATGCACCAATGTGTTGTGTGCAGAATCAATTCACTGAGATGTTGGCACCTAAGAACTTGAACCCTCTCATTCCTCCCACTGTTGACTCCTCAATGAGAATTGGTTTATTTTCTCTTGACTTCCCAATCCTAAAATCCACAATCAGTTCCTTGGTCTTGCCAATATTGAGCTTGAGATTGTTGTTGTGACACAACTCAACAAGGCCATCTATCTCACTTGTGTATACCATCTGAGATTCCACCAACAGTGATGTCAACAGCAAATTTATGGATGGTGTTTGAGCTATACCTAGGCATAGTAGAGCAGTGGGCTAAGCATGCAACTTTGAGGTGTGTCTTTGTTGATTTTCACAAAGGAGGAGATTTTATAACTGATCGATACTGACTGTGGTTTTCCAATAAGGAAGTCAAGAATCCAGTTTCAAAGGGAGGTACAGAGGCCCAGGTTTAGTAGCTTGTTTAGTGCTGATGGGATGATGATGTTGAACACTGAATCTATAAATAACAGCCTGTATATATTTTACAGTTGTCTTGGTGCTACAAAGCTATGTAGAGGTTCAATGAGATTGCGTCTGCTATAATTCTGTTGTAGCAGTAGATGAATGGTAGTGAGTCCAGGTGAGGCAGGAGCTTGATCTAACCATAAACTACTTCTTGAAGCGCTTCATCACAATAGATGTGAGTGATACCAGGCAATAGTCATTGAGGCAACTGATATATTTCTGTCCTTTTGAAGTAGATAGGAACCTTTGACTATAGCAATGAGAGGTGAAGACACCTTTGAACACTCCAGCTATTTCTTTAGCACAATTTTTCAATAGCTGGCCAGGTACAGCATTGGAGCCTGATGCCTTACAGCAGGGGTCCCAACTTTTTTGCACTGCCGACCGGTTTAATATTGACAATATTCTTGTGGATCGGCCAACTGGTGGGGTGGGGGTGTTCAAGTAGGGTCAAACTCACCTCAGCATGTCTTTTACAGTTAGGGTTGCCAAATTTCTCACTCTCAAATAAAGGACAAAAGTAGCAGTCAAATCCTGGGACACTTTACCCCAGGAAAGACTACTATGACCATGAAGCCTTGCACGGGCACTTGTGTGCGCATGCGCGTACGTGCCAATTTTTTCCACAAATTGGTTTTTGCCTTCATCTTCCCGACTATACTGTACATACATTATTTCTACCTTATATAGGCTATTTATCATATCATTCCTGCTTTTACTATATGTTAGTGCGATTTTCGGTTTTATGTGTTATTTGGTATGATTTATAACCATATAACCATATAACAATTACAGCACGGAAACAGGCCATCTTGGCCCTTCTAGTCCGTGCCGAACTCTTACTCTCACCTAGTCCCACCGACCTGCACTCAGCCCATAACCCTCCATTCCTTTCCTGTCCATATAGCTATCCAATTTAACTTCAAATGACAACATCGAACCTGCCTCAACCACTTCTGCTGGAAGCTCGTTCCAAACAGCTACCACTCTCTGAGTAAAGAAGTTCCCCCTCATGTTACCCCTAAACTTTTGCCCTTTAACTCTCAACTCATGGCCTCTTGTTTGAATCTCCCCCATTCTCAATAGAAAAAAAGCCTATCCACGTCAACTCCACCTATCCCCCTCATAATTTTAAATACATCTGTCGAGTTCCCCCTCAACCTTCTACACTCCAAAGAATAAAGACCCAACTTGTTCAACCTTTCTCTGTAACTTAGGAGATGAAACCCAGGTAACATTCTAGTAAATCTTCTCTGTACTCTCTCTATTTTATTGACATTTTTCCTAGAGCTTACATAGCCAGAGTAAAGTTAAAAAAGTAGAATCATGAAGTTAACAATCTCTGGATTATTACCTGAGCCATGAGCAAATATACCCAGTGTAATCGTTAATAAAAACTTATTGTTTTATTTATTTTAATATTTTTATGTATTTAGTGTATATCATAAAAAGACAAAGATGGCACATCTCAGAAAACCTGGATGATGAAAGATGTTGAAAAGTTAGTCCAAAAACTAAAAGAAGCATATGAAATGTTTCAAATTGTGGTGTCAGCCGGGCCTTCGACAAATATAAAGGAAGCAGGAAGAATGATCAATAATGATCAATAGGGAAACAGAGGGATAAAAGGGGCCTTGAAATATTTCTGGTGGATAAAATTAAAGAGAATTCCCAGCCATCTTATAACATTCATTAAAAAACAAAGAGTAATTAGAGAGGTTAGGACTACTCAAGCACAAAAGAGGGAACGTATTCCTAGAACCAGAGGAAGTGGGCAAGGTACTAAATGAATACTTCACATCAGCATTCCCTAATGATGTAGAGGTAGCACGGTCAAGAAGGGCCTGATATATTTGGAGACTGTTATCAATGAGAATGAGGTGTAGAACTATCCCAGAACATCAAGTTAGCTGAAGTCCCCAGTGCCTGAAGGGGATTATCCCAGGTTATAGAGAGGTGGAAGAGAGAAGATAACTAGGGCCTTGGCAGTAACATTTGTATTCTCAGAGGAGGTCCCAGAGGAGGTCACAGAGGAGGTCCCAGAGGTCAAGAGATTGCTGCTTCTTTGTTTAAGAAAGGCAATATAGATAAACTGTGAAATTACAGACTGGGATGCGTTACATCATTGAATTGGAATCAGATTTAATATCATCAGTATTTGTCGTGAAATTTGCTAACTTTATGACAGCAGTACAATGAAATACATGATAAATAAATATAGAGAAAAAACTGAGTTACATTAAATATACACACTCTCTCC